>NW_015150489.1:765432-793137 GCF_000732505.1 Cyprinodon variegatus
TATATATATATATATATATATATATATATATATATATATATATATATATATGTACATGTATATTTTGGTGTGTGTTTCAGAGGGCATTTACAGAGAGAGAAAGATTTTTACATTATCACCACTGAAAGAGAATTCTAGCTACAGTTTCCCCCCAAACAGTAATGTTCCAGTTCCATGAGCTTTGAGCTTCTGTTTACTTGTGGCTTGGTGGAAAAACAGCATGTCAGACGACGGGTGACACACTAATCTCCCATCTAACCCTCATCTTAGTCATCTGTGACACCAATACAGGATCTGCCTCCCCCCTCCCCCATTTTGCTAAACATGTTAAAACAAATTTTATACAGAAATGTTTTATAGATCTTACATTGCAACAAGTCTGTGGTGTGAATTAGTCTCTCTACTGTAATAAGGGGTTTATTCACCCATTATTTTTAAAGAACAGTAAAAGTTATAGTTTCATAATTGGTCTACTAGCTTAAAATGTTGTATGCAAAAGTTGTACATTCCTAGAAAAATATACATTATTTTTTTGTGCATTAGATTTGGAGGAGAACAGAATAAAATAGAACTTTAATCATTTTCAATGTACATGTAAAGGAAAGCTCTGGGTCTACACCTTTAAGCTTTCTGTCTCTCTGATGTCTAGCAAGAAAAAACACACATTAAAAGAGATCAATACGACGAATACTATTAGTATTTAAAATAATAATGCTTTATGAATGTTTTCCTCCCCATTAACTTTTTCAAATTTCTTTTTATCAAAACTCCTACTATTAGTATTTTAATAAGAGACTATAATAATAATTATATTAGTTTACCTCTGGGGAGTTAAGTACGGGGCTAAATTAGGGCCATAAAATCTATTCAAAATATGAATGAAAAATTTACATTTGTTCACACAAAAAAGGAAACTGAAAAATTATGCTTAACATCCCCAAAAAACCCAAACATTTTGAACATAACAAAACATTTAACAAAAAAAAAAATGAAACTGAAAAAAAAAAATCCATATGTGGATTTACTATGCTTTTTACTTTTGCCATTTGCAGATTTTATTATTATTATTATTATTATTATTATTTTATTCCATTTTTGGCCTAATCGGCGAGGTCTTAGAACACTGGAGTGTGGAAACATGACTGACAGTCCAAAACAGTGGATGAACTATGGATTATTTGCTCATGTTTGTCGAGTGTCTAGTATGTCAATTTATGTGTTTGAAGTCGGATTTGAAATAAATTGTAAATAAATCTGTAAATGTGTAAGATTTGTGTGTTGTACGAGATACTGTAAATGTGTAAAAAAAAACAAAAAAAAACTTGTGTAAGTAATTGGGTTTGCAAATGTGTAAAAAAATCCACAAATTTGTATTCAGCTCTGTATGACCCAACTTAAACCATAATATGTTCATGCAGGATCACTTCTCAATTTGTTGAGGCAGGAGTGGAACAAGATGGATTCCTGTGTGTCTGTGAATGCACAAAAACCCAGCAGTGTTGATGTTGTGGTTGCCGTCATGTCAGTTCTTTGGCTGCCCCCAGTGGGGAAGGATTCAGGGTAGTGTCTCTGAGAGACTGATCTGCTGTATGGGGGCCCTGCAGCAAATGGTACTGGCACCATTCCTGCAGATCCTGCAGAGCTTTTTATGAACTCCCTATCTTCCTATCTTTAGAAGTTCTCAGGTGACTTTGCCTTAGTGGGTCTAATCATAAGTGAAGATGATTCAAAATTCATTTGACACAGGACTGGTGCCAGCAAAGCCATCTCCAGATAAATGCAGGGAAAACAAAATAGCTGCTCATGGATTTTGCCAACAGAGACCATCCACACTGACACTAGTGCAGATCTAAGGAACAAAATAGTAATAATAATATAGTGGACTCATATGTATCTAGGAGTTGACCTCTGCAATAAACTGGACTGGAGTTACACTATTGATGAGTTTCACAATTATTTGTTTTATCATCCTCAATGCTCACCGTCTTTCCACCAAATACTTAAGAAGAGCAACTTAAAGGCAATATGGCAAAGCTTTGCTGCAAAACATTTTGTTTTCAGAGGGATTTTCTATGACAGTTTTCATCCCTAATGGTTTTGTAGATAGGCAAAAAGGTTCAGTGTGGGTCCGACCCCAGCATAATCTTCCACATTTGTGGTGTTTTCTACATGGCTTGTGGCTTCATACAGGCCACATTTGTCAAGTGCATAACAAATAGTTTTTTTTGTTGACAGGATTTCCTACTAGAACTGTGGATCTTTTTACCTTCCACAAATTTACCTTGACTCCTTTGGCTGCTTGTCAAACAATGCTTTCGTTGGACCCACAAAATTGACCCTGACCTGTCAGGTTTTCCTCTCGCTCTTCCTGTAGCTGTGAGTTAACTAATACCCTGAGCACAACCAACAGACCTTTCAGGAACGCTTTATATGCTTAAATAAGTCTGTGCACCCGTTGCTGGTAAGGTAGGTTCTGATGCAACTGGTTCTACTAGATACGATTTAGAGAAATCATAGTAAAATGACTGTGACACACTTTTTAGCTTTGTAAAATGAATTAGAATATTTCAATTCTTGTGTAAAAGAAATGTGGAAAACTTCAAGGTGCATGTAACCTTCTACAAGGCAATGGGCATAAAGTAGAAGCAGTGAAATAATAATATATTTCTTGTAGCAAAGAAACATGCAAATTGTCCCATTTAAATGAAAATGAAGACATCTTAAAAATGTTTTAATAACATAACTAATCTACCTCAAATATTCTTCTTTGTGGAATTACTTCTAATGCTATTTGCTCACAGATAAATGGATATATCTAGTGTTTCTATACATGTACATTTCGACATTTCCTCATTTTAAACTAATCAAAGATATATTGACTTTAACAATCCTTTGGGAGAGCAATTGTTTATATTAACCCACCTCATGGTGTAAAGCAGTGTTCCTTCCTCTGTAATTCGCAGAAGCTTGTTTGGCATGGTCATGTTATGGGCGACTGATTTCTTGCCATTGTGGAAGAAAGTATCAGGGGTCCAGATCTTGCTGGCCATCAGGTTGTTGAGACGCAACACGGCCATTGGCCCTTTGAACTTTAATCTTTCATCTTTCCAGCTCTGTCTAAAAAAGACATCAATGGTGTACTCCTGTGGGTGAATTATAGAGAGACAAAAAACAAAGTTAACAAAAGGACATACTCGCTTTACAGGAGCTCTATTCCGTTTGTTGTTTTACCCAAAGCTGATTTGAGTATTAGGGATTTCCCGATATAACTCTTTAATTTCCAATAAGATACCAATATTGCACCTTTGAGAAAGACCAATAATGATCTAGCATGAATCATACATCCTTTTATTACCTGTTTTTTAATGTATAATGTTAGAAAAGGCTTGATTACGTAATATTACTAAAATGGAAAACAATAGTCAACAATAAAAGGTATGAGAACATCTGACCCATGTGATATTAACCAACGAGTTAAAGAAACTTTCAATAGTAGCTGAGTGTTTCTATCAGCATGACAATATCAGAGATTTTTAGATGCAGTCCTATAGGAGGTATATAGTTTTATGAAGGGTGTTATTGCTGATACAAGTTCATTTTTATTATTCTTTATCCAGTAAATGTGTAGTTTCATTTTAATTTCCTAAAAGTTCTTGCTTTTCCATTAACAATTCATTTCCCACTCATTTTTATGGCCTAACCCATTTGTTTACTCTAAAGCCGGGCATACACTGTACGATTTTTTTTAATCGTTACACACACCTACAGCTCACACTGTAAGACAAAACCGCAGGGTTTAAATGTTCACAGCTCACGATGTGTATTCTTACACTTTGCAACCCTGCTATCTGATACGATTTACCTGCTCACACTGTACATCTAAAAACCACGTCGGGCTCAGCTCCGCAGTGAGATGGCACTACTCGGACTCTTCTATCCAGAAGCCAAAGGAGTAGAAGAGGGATACGAAGCTCACTACAGTGCAATTTGTGCAACTTTGTGAGCTGAAAGCCCTAAAACAAAGGGCGATGTATTTGGACAAAGACATGGCTGAGCAAACGTAGCTACTATGGTCTGTAAATTTTACAGAAAGAAATCCATTTCACTCGCACCCCCGCCATACTTCTGTGTTTTCATCTCAGAGGAAAAGGAATCCTTGTTTAAACATGCCCACTGAGCGATTTGCCTACAACTTCCAAATGAATTTGAAACGTGTTTGATTTTCTCCCACCCTTACGTTTTCTGATCAGTAGGTGATCATGAGTTGCTGATTGCCCCTTGTTACACCCTGTACACTACACCATGCACGGTCAGGCTGAAGGTCGGCCTGATTGAAAAAATTTTCCACAACTAGAAAACCGTGCCGAAAAGGGCACAAAACGGTACAGCATATGCCTGGCTTAAGCCTAACTATTACCAAGATACACATAAACCCTTAACTTAAACTTAACTCACACCTTAGTTTTACGCCTAAGAGTTCTCTTCTTCTACCTAAAGAAGAGAACATTTTGTCATGGGCAGTCAAGTCCCTGCAAGTACCTTTAAGTCCCCATAATGTAGCATATTCCAGAGAAATTGCCTCCAACAGGTAACATATTTGGGTAAACTTCCCTGGCAAATATGAATTACAGTCACCACAAAAAAGGAGACACTGGACACAAAATTAGAAGGGCACTTAATTTCCAAGCCAGTTAATGACTACAGCTGAGAGATGGTTTTAATGGTTCCACATGACTGCTCACTAGAGTAGGGAGATTCACAGTCTGCTTTCTGTGCTATTTCTTCTTCTTTCACTCTAGTTCTTATAAGATAATTAGAGTGAACTGAAACAGAGCTTCACGGTAATAGGGGAGGACATAGAAAGGCTCCAGATGAAGAAAATGTTCTTTCTTCTGGCCATAACATAGCAGTTAAATAGTTCTGGTCCTCATGCCAGCCGGTGCAATTATCTGAGATTATGTCGAAAGAAGTAGACACACTTCATATACATAATAAAAGGTGCACATAATTTGAATGAGGCCAATTGGTTATTGGTATATATTGCAAAGATCAGTAACTAATGTTTAAAGATTTCATACAATTGAATAGTACAGAGAAAAAAAAAAGTAAAAAAAAAAAAAAGCCATCATTCATATTCTAAAGACTTTGCTATAAGAGTTCAAGTTATGTTTAGCCATCTACTGTTGAATTCAGCTATATCTAATAAAAGGTCAAATTCAAGGTAGAGTTTTTCATATGACACTATCATATTACACTGTAATAATAAATCATTTAAAATATTATTGAAAAGTTAACTTATTTTATGAGTCAATTCATTTAGTAAAAAGCCTCCTCACATTCTCTGTAAGCACAAACCCACCTCGCAAATGTAAGCAGTATGTCTAAAAAAGGGAGTGAAATTATTCCACACCTGTTGTTACTGTGACACAATGACAGAACCAGCCAGGTAGATAATTGGAAATGCACACAACACTGAAAGCCACCCGTATTGTGTTTTTCAGAGTTTGGCGCATGCGTGTTTGTCTAGAGGTGGTCCAAGGACGCAATTGTTTCAAATGAGAGATACTTGATCTGTTAATTGCTTATTAACATAAAGACTGAGCCCTGTAGGGTCTGAGATAAAGCTCTTTTTTTGAAGACTGTGAGCATTGGATAACCTTATCTTACGAACATTTGCTGGAACATTAATTTTTGTAAAGACTGCCAACTGTTTTGGATATTTTTTTTTCACTCGTGAATATTCTTTCTAAAAGAGCAATGAGCAATATTGTTTGAAAATCCTAACCCTACCCAAATGTTTAGACTTCAATAGCTCTTTCTTAAAAGCCATGACTTTATTTGAAACAATGGGTCCACACACACCTGTATGTTCTATGGCATCCAGTTGATTTTATCGAGATGGTCATAATTGTTATTGAAGAGTTGAGTGCATTAGATTAGCTGCCTCGGCTGGTGTTCATCCACCTTTATGCCATTGAAAGCAAGCTGTTTATTCCACAACACATTTTCAATTTTGCTAATGTCCTAATACCTTAACACAATAACTGGGAGAGGGTGAACTTTTTCTCCTTGCATTAAAGAAGAGAAAGAATCACCTATAAATAACCGTTTCACCGCTTTACCAAACCATCACTAGTTAACAAATTATTCTCCCAGTGAATATTTAACAACTTCGAGAGAGGTTAGAACTGCAAGGCAAGAAGACAGGTGTGAGGGGAGAGGTAAAGGCACAGGGAAAACAAGTGACATTTAAAAAGGTGGAAAAGTCTTACCATGTCATGGTCCGAAACTGGCCCAATACTAGTTACAAAAATGTCAGTCTTGACTTCCGTTACACGCTCTGTTGAAGCAGGAAATTGTCAGAGTAAGTGACTATAAATGGCAATATGCCTATTCATTATGCCTCAACTACTTGTTAATACAAAGCCACCTGATATAGTCTCATATTTATTTTTCTCTCGTCTGCAACATTTTTCACACCCTAAAGTGCATAATAAATATACATATAAAGCAAAACATATACCAGATTATCAATGGCAAATACATTTCAGCATCTCACAGGACCTTGTGTTGAATCTTGGTACCAATATCGGTTTTTACTGGTGTCAGTGTCAGCTTTATTACTGCCTAAGCAGACATTAGGTCTCTTAATGACACGTGTATGGTGTAAAACATGTCACTCTAGTCCTATAATGCTGATAGCCAGCTCAGGATCAGTGGGTGGGGAGTTCATTTAAAGAGGCTGGCAGAGGGGATGTTTGGGAGTTTCATGTGACTGTCAAAGTGAAATGTGACAGTGTGATTTGTAAGTGATGGCTGTTGTAATTCACTATTTTTCCCCTTGTCCTTTTATAAAGCTAGTATTTCTCCTGTCTATTGGCTGGCTGCTACATCTAATGGCATTATTCTGTATGTCATAGCTTTATCTCTGTTTCATTATGACTCTCCTGTATTTTCTTTTCAGACTCATAGGGTTCATGCCATGTTACTCCTCTAACAATGTGTGGTTGGCAAGACTGTTAAGCTTAAAGTGAATAATGACAGTGTCTGTTTGATAGTGGAAGTCTGGGTTTTATTAAAATTTCAGAAAAGCAGCAGCTTTATAATGAAGCTTCAAAATGGTTACAAAAGTCTCATATTGACAGCCAGGCTATGTTCATCGTATTCGGTCATATAGCAATTATTCTGGGCTTATAAAGGAATAATAAGACAGTTTATAAGACGAGAATTGCAAATTGCAAAAAAATGAGCTGTATAAGCAATTACATTTCAACAAAAACTTGAATGCACTAACCTCCCAGTCCTGGCCTGAGACGATTGTCATAGCCATCTAGAAGGCTGTCTAAGATCTTGGTGAACACTGTTGTATTGTCTCTCTGTTCGTCTGTCATGCCATTCTGACCAGAGCTGCCAAAGCAAAGAAGGAGATTTAAAGTTACAGCTAGAGTCAAAACTGAAATGTATAAACAAAAAAAGAAACTCTTAGTCTGACCTATATATGAAGGATAAAAAGATTATATTTTAACTGTTAAGAATGACAAAGGGAACACTGCTGGAGTGCACAAGGAATTATTATTTTTATTTTGAAAACATGGACAGGGTAGGTGTCCATGTCTGATCACCTCCAACATACATCTCACATTATATATCCAAGGGTCGGATCATGCCATCATCAGCTCTGTTAAATACTTGTTATTTACAGTATAAATGAATACTGAAAAGTGAATTCAAGAAGAAGTTAGACATACAGTACATTTGGAAAAGAGCTAGTCCCACAGACAAGAATATGACAAGAATATAAGTTGTTTAGCCCTCCAACATTGTGAACTTGTTTCCTTTATACTTTTTACCTTGATTTAAGACAATATCTGAATACAGCTTGGAAATATGTTACTTTTTTATACATCAACAGCATAGTGGTACTACTAAAATTTTAAAACGTGCAATTTAATATATATTTTGTTAGTGGGGGTCACAGCAAACTCTAGCATTTAATCATTCTAGCATACCAATACATACCGCCTGTCACACTATTGCATAACTGACCTTTATTTCAACAGCATAAAAAACACAATCCCATATTGAAAAACTATCTGTTGTTGTTTTATAATGCATCTAACAGTATACCTTACACTATTCAATAATCAGGTAAGCCAGGGGGCCACTTACCATATGCCACATATGCACTACAGCTCACAAACATGATGTTCCTTTCATATTTTGGTCACTGCCACAGAATTGGTTAAATGAGAACTCAAATATCACAGCAGTCATAAAGTAATAGTAAAAGCTGATATCAAGACAAATTATCCTGCCTATCTCAACTGTGGATGCTAAATCCTTGAAATTGAGTGAAACATTTTTCTTCACTTAATACAGTATGTGACTGATTTAGCTAACAAATACTGTATCTGACCAATTGCAAATCCAACACAACACATTGATTTTAAAGAAAGGGATACGGCTTGAACTTCCAACAAAGAAACAAAAACAAATCTTAAAAATTATGAGCTCAGCATTAAGGTAAGGAAAGAAAGGGTGTGACAACAGCAAAACAGCTTTCCTTTTTAGCTATAAATCTGGCTACTTAATTTCATAATTGGTTCACCATTCTTCTTTATCATTTGTAAAGATTGCAATTTTTTATGTACCAAAACATAAAATATTTCTTGACATTTTACCAAACCATCTATATGAGGTTTCCTACACAATCTCTAACCAACCTGCCCTATCCAACACACCCTATCAATTTCAGTTTGAGATGAGGATGTTTTTAGACCAGACCTGCATAACATAAAATGTTGATGCATGGAGGCTATCAGTAAATGGCTCCATCTCATTCAGGAATGTCTTATACCACATCTATTCAGCTTTTTCATCACCAATATTTTGCAGCCACTTTGGATGTTATCATCCCATTAAATGGCTAGATGTTATCAGTCAAATAGAATGGCTTCAGATTGTATCTCCTACCTACCAGTAGGCTCAGTAGGTTATTTTCACCAAATGAATCCTAATCTTAACCCTAAGGTAACTCCTTTTTTACCTGCAGAATTAATTGATATATTTATGTTTAACCTTAATCTAATATTTCAGGCTCATCTATAAAAAAAAAAGTTAATTGGTATGTTGTCATATCGAACAACACCCCCCAAAAAAGTCCTGTCAACTGAGTTGTTTTTAAACACAACATTAAATTTGTATGAATGAAACATGCAGAATTCACTCAAAGTAAAGCTTTAAAATGCTTTTTTTTTTAAAGAAGGTAGGCTTTAAATATAGCAGATAAAAAGTATAAAGTGGGTAAATAGTAAATAAAACTTAAAGTTTTTAAATGTGGCTGAAGCAGCTATCATCAATGATAATCTGCATATTATCAGCTACAAGGAACCTACAGTACCATAAGGTAGAGGAGGCGCAGTCTGAAGGCATTCTAGGGCACTGATAACCGCTAATAACGGCCATTTAATGGTTGATCATATCAGAAACGGGTGTCTTTTGTTTAGGGTGTAATGTGAGATCAATCAAAAGGAGATTTTGCCACAGTGGACTAAAATTATTTTTTTTCATATCTGCCATTCTTTTGAAAATTTCATATAAGCGTGTTTTTCCTTTTTTTTATAATATAAGGACGTTTTTACTAAGAAATGTCATTAATGCAGAATCCACGTTTTCAAACGTGAACACAGACCTTGATAAATTCGAAATAAATAGAATAGGGAGAGAGACAGACTGTTAAAGCAGAGAAATTAGAATACATTATTTATACCTTAATATGGTATTTCAAACAGCAAACAGATCACTGGATGTGGCCTTTGAACAACATGAAACAAAATGCTAAGAGCAATGCTGAAAACCCTCATCACTAATTGTGAGAGCAGGGCTTCAATCTACCTGCATAAATGTTTTACCGTCACACTAATACGGGAACCATCATTACACAGAGCACCAAAAAGCAAGGAAATTACACAACTGAAAGAACCATGTGCATAATGTGTATTAAAACAGATAAACCAATGCATGCATAAACCACATGCTCACAGATCTTTGCATATGTGAATGAACCAACAATCCCTCCCATCAGTTCATTGGAGACCTTTTTAATCTTCTATTTGCAATAGCAGTGGCTTTTTTTCTTTCATTACTTCTGAAATAAACAGTATGTGTCTGAAAATAGGCTTTACTAGATAAACAACTCCAAGGAGAAAGGGAGGTCATCGAGATCAGTTAATGGAGATCTGCAACACAAATGAAGGAAGAGTCTGAAAGGGAGACAGAGCAGCATGTGGAGAGACAAGAAATTGGGAGTCTATAGAAAAGCAAAGAAAAGTAAGGATGTTAGCAGTGATGGAGGAGAAACACCTGGAGAAGCCATCTTGGAAAAGGTGTGAGTTCTATTCTGACTGTTAGAGGGAAGACGTTCTCATTATGCACGGTTATTGTTCTGAGCATGAACTTTCAAAATAAGGAGATGGCACATGTGGAAATGGTTAAGGTATTTATTTATTTTTGTTCACCCCAATTATCCACTGGACTAGCAAAAAGTAAGAAAAAAAAAAAGAAATTAAAAATTGTGATGTTTTTTTTTGTCTGTCGGCTCTGAACTCAACGGATTTGAATAACTTCAAATTCAAACAAAAGTCAATTTCCGGCCTGGGATGATAATCACGTATGAAAACAGAAAATGTAAATGGCATCCGGGGGTTCAATTCCAGAGGTGAAATTAAATGCAAAATTCCTGTTTGCTCTTATAATTCCCTCACTTCTCACAAAGATGTTAGGTTTTCGAATTTGCCAAAATGGAGGAAGACAAGAACTGGGCCAGCTTAAAGGGTTAACCCTATTACCCTATCTTAATAGAGAAAATATTAAAATAAGGTTACACTTTTTTTTTTTTAAATTTGAAAGCAGATCTTTCCTAAGATGTTAATCATAAGCATGCACAATAACAACAATTAACTTTTTATTATAGTCTTAATTACTTTAATTCATTACATTTCATCTTTCCACATTGCAACCAAATACATGAATTTGATGTACATGATGCCTATTCACAGCTTAAGACATGAATTTGTCTCTGTATTTCTTTGGGGAAATAAATCTACAAAATGAGACAAAATATCTTTCAATTAGATCTGAATACTTAGACAACTTTTATTGTCGTTTTGTATACACAGAGTGTATACAAAACGAAATTTCGTTTTGTAGAGCTCTCATGACACTTCCATTTCTTGAAGCACAGCCGTGATCAAATGTAAACAATGTGGGGGGAAAAAAATACTGACCAGATAGCTGTAAGACACAAATGTGGTTTGACCTTGCAGCCATGTCTATGTGTTTGAGAAGGTTGGATTGTAAACCTTTACTCAGTCCTAAGTCTACTTTAACCTCCAGCTTTCTTTAAGCATATCACTCTGCATTTAATTTCTCCCAGCAACTCTGCAGTGTCTCTATCCCTTCTGCAGATAAAAATCTTCACAGCATATTGCTGCCACAATGATACTTTGCAGTGGCTGAATGGGTGGTGTTTAGAGGGTGACGTGCACTGTTTGATGTAGTCTTTGGTCCGTGTGATGTAATTTTTTGGCAGAACAGCTATATTTATATCAAAAATAAATTCCACACAGTTGGACTGTACTTCTGATTGATGTAATTCCATAGGGCAGCAGATTTTACTTGATTTTATTTGGATATGCACAGGTCATTTCTCTGACATAAGGCATCATTTCAAGTACCTACTTAAGGAATTCATTTTATAAACCATTTTGCTATTTTAGCGGTTATTCCTCATAGTGTTTCAAATTGAATAAATGATACCCTACAAGGAAATACTGTTGAGGTTTTTTTTTTCACAAAGATAATAGGCAAAGAAAAATAGGCTTTAAATTATAGATGTGTTTATTAGTAAGGGGCTACCTCTCCCCAACCACTGTACACCATCCCCATCTACAGGTCATCTTAACAGCAACAGTGCTATTCACACTCTCACAGCCAGTCTAGCTCTGTGCATTTTATTCACAGTTTCTTTTACTTTCCAGTCAGCCAGAAATCTAATTATGAGACATTTCCTTTGAAAGTTAGATAGCAAGGCACTTGGTCTGTCCAATTATCATATCTTGCCCAAATTCCCAAAGGTGTATTCGCAAGAGTGTGATTCTGTATCTGAGTCAGAAAAAAGGGGAGACCGGATTATACAGTAAATCTTTTGGGTGATAATTGCTTTGCAGTTTCTGTGACAGTCCCCCCAGAATTGTCTCTGTTGAACACTTCAATGCTAGAATCTATTCTCTGAAGCACAGATGATCCTCCATTTGCAGCACTTACATATTTTTTTTTTTTTTTCGAAAGATAACATCACTTATGAATGGTAAATTAGATTGTATTAACAAATTCAAATAACAACAGTAAGTTATAGCAGGTTTCTCCTTGACACTTAAGGGCTAAAGCTGACAGAATCTTATTTTTTTGTGGTAGTGTTGCTAAAGAAAGCTAAGTGGACCATATCAAAGTATGACTTAAGTCCATTCTCTCCAACAATGCTACTGAATAATTCAACTGTAAGGAAATCCTGATCTACCTAGTCCTGAAAGGATTCCCTATAAAAAAAAAAACACATTTTAAAGCACATTTCAAAATCTGCAAAGAAATTAATATTTGCTTAGGGTTAAAATCATGTAGAAATTATTGCAGTTGCAGTCCCCTCATGGTGGATCCCACTCCTGTCATTTATAATCCAATTCTTTCTCCATCTCTCTTTTTTTGTCTATTTAGATAGCTGACAGCCAGCAGTTCACTGTTGACACTGAGATGGAGAGTCTGTACATTGACTCTGCTATCCCTGCAGCTGCTGTCAAAACAAATGTGCAGTAATCTATGGCAAACATCTCAGTGCAGTGCAGAACATCTACCCCAACCCAGGTCTGAAAACTGACAGAGCGGATGTTGTCCCACGTAATTAGTGAACCAAAATTTAAAAGTGCAATTCAACAGTAAAGTGGCTATTTTTTACTCATCATCTCTCATCCCCGTGTTTCACTTCTTATTAAATTGGCGATAATAAGCATGCAGGTGTCCTGCGAGTGTGTCCTAGTTACGAACACAGAGAATAGACTCTGTAAAAACAAGAACTGAGTTGGATGGTGGAGTATCTATCTGCCAAATGAATCACTCTTGGCTTGCTTTCAGTTTCAGACATCTAGGAGGAGCACAATTAGTGAACATTAACTTCTTCATGTTAAGGTAAATAAAATGTTTTCCGCAGTGTTCACTAGTCAAAAATAAAATACAGTACAAGCAGGGTTAACCAGAAAAGGCTTAATCATTGCTGCACCATTTAGACTATCAGTTTTATACCAAAATGCTGTTCTATGAAGATAAGTGTGTATGTTTCAGCGTGTACTTTTATAGATTTTAAATCTGGTGCATATATATATAGAGTTAAAATTGTCTCTCACCTTTTTCCACTCAGTACACTGCTTATGATAACTAAGCAAGCCCACAGACGCAGAGAGGTCGCCCTGCTCCGTCCACACATAGTTGAAATAGGAGGACCTTTCACTGCTGGAGGTGAAAGAAAAAGAAAACGAACATCATAAGCATGTCACATGGAGCCTCTAAGCCATTACCTCCACTTTGTCATCACACAAAAAGGCCAAATAATCATCAGATAGATAAACATAGATAAACATTTCCAAGACTCATTTTAAACAAACTGGATAAATCAAAATGTAGTTTATAGAACATGCAAAATTTGATAGAAGACAAACATCAAGCATTCTGCTTCACCATCTTTAACAGCGTGTCATATCAAATGTGCCCCTGACTATCAGATGGAGCAGACCCAACAGATGTTCCTATGGCTGCATCCATAGCGCAGAATAATTAAATGGAAATAACAAGGAAACGCACCATCGACTAGGTATACACCCTGTGTGGGTCTGTAGCACCTGTGAACCTCTACAGTAACACCCTACAATGTGAAGCATGGGCATTAAAAACAGCATCTCACCAAATCGCTCTTATTTATGATAAAAACATTTGATTCCTCCCTAAAACATTTATTTATGATTTCAGCCAGTCTACAAACTATGGACAAGCCTGTGGACAAGCGACACCCTGCGCTATGCCGTGCATGCAAATTCAGAATCCATATTGGAAAGCGCAATCGGTGTCCACGAGAGGGCTGGTTGCTTATTTATAGAAAAAAAAATTAAAAGAAAAAACAAAAACAAATTCACAATGACAGACACAAAGGCTTGAAGTGCTTCACTGGGTGCTGTGAGTGGGTGGGAGCCAAATCATCTGACAAAAATTGAATGAAAATATAAGATCTTCATGTTGACTGGGGTTTAATAAAGGATCATTTATGAAGCATATCAAATTCAGGGAGGAAAAATAAAACACCTCTCAAGCACACTTTTTAAGTTATTCAAATGGAATGAATGTCACCCTCAGTAAACATCAACATCTGAATGTATCTAATTATGCAGCGTGGACATTTTGCATGCAATTGCCATCCTCTGCAAGTCTCTAAATACAGGCATGACGATCTGCGCGTGGCGGAGTAATTAACCGAATGCGCGTTGATGCTGTTTTATTTGGAGAGAGCTGCTCCCTAAAACCAGGCTGTATCCCTGTTAAAGCACCAAGCAGCTCATGTGTGCCAAAGAATCTACTCCACCCTAGACGGTGCTGATTTTAGCGGTAAACTCATACATCCAATTAGTAAAACTCGTTTTCGATTGTTGCGCTGTTCTCCGATAAGAAAAGCCAGAACAGCCCCCCTTCTGAAGCCCTATGGCTCAATAAAAAAGGCGAAAATGTCAAGAGTATCACTTACAGCAGAAGAACCCGGGTGTTAAAGATGTCCGCTGACTATTGTCCAGGAACTTTTAGGAAATATCTTTTTTTTTTCCTAGTCGGATGAAATGTGAAAAATTTCCTCTGTGATCTCAGATCTGACGAATTTTAGCTTGAGGCTGGAAAAGCGGCTGCTGACGATATGCGCAGGTCTCTCTCACTGTTCATTGGTGGTTGTGTAGTGAGTTCAACTCTTAGTCTGTCGGCAACAGAAATGTTTCACTGAACTAGCAATTCTAACCTAATGTGCACTAAATGTTTAATGCATTGATCGCTCTTCAATCGAGGAAGCCAAACAGCATACCACCGTATCCAAAGGCAGACTATTTCATTTTAGATTATACTGTTTCCAGCGGAATATAATGACAAACCCGCCCATTTTATATGCAGGGCAATTTAATTTCCATTGCTGTCCCCCTAATCTCTTCCCAGTGGAAGATGAATAAAAAAATCCTCTTAAATTTCCAGCTGGGTTATTACTCTGTCTCCCTGAGTCCTATGTGACGATTTGCAACCAGATAATATTCTTCCAAAACACCATCGAGCAAGCAAGACAGCCCTCTATAGGAAAATAAATAGCCTTCATACGCGCTTATTACATCGACACAAATATATCACTTAAAACAAGCGGGGTTGCGGCTTGGTTATGTGGCGCACAGCCTTGGAAATAACAGGTTTAGATTTTTTTTTATAGGAAATCAAACCACCGCGCAAGAGGAATGTTGTTATATTATGTGCAACATGACAAAAAAATCGCAATCAAATCACTCACCGTCTCCTAAAAGCCCACGTTTCGCATCTAGACAACTGCTGGTGTGTCTGTTATAAGCCAAATATTGTGCTGCTACAGCCGCGCCGCTTCAGACTGAGCCAGAGCACGACAAGCGGCGCTGAGATGCGTGCATCTGCAAGAGAGAAAAAAAAAAAAAAAAAAAAAAGCTGGGCTTATGATTCGCGGCGTATATTTCTGTAGGCATCTGCGCTTTTCTAAGTTAAGACTACAAATCAGGGGACATTTGTATCATCAGGGAACGGACAAGAAAGATAAAACAGCAGTATTATCGGTAATTCAGAAAATGTCTGTGTAATAATAATAAATAAATAAATAAATAAATAAATAAAAAGCGTTGCGTTAAATCAGGCTGTTGATAGAGGAACGACTAATTGTGTTGCCCCTAGTTTTGGCGGAGGGTTTATTTTCGTGGGGCAGGCAGAGAGTGAGCTGGCAGTAGAGTCACGTCAGGGCTGCAGTGCAACGTTTCCTCTGAGCGTGTGCGTTGCCTCCTCACGCGTGATTCAACTAATACATGTGCATGATTAGTTATAAAAACGTCACACGTCTGTGCGCCCCGCATTTTCTAGATTCAATAACTTCTATCAAGATAGATCTATCCATCTATCTCGCTGTTATGCATCCACTTTATCGCAGTCTGCTCACTCTTAACCTGATGCAGCTGCAGGTGCGTGTCTTTATTTGGGTGAAAACAGACACCTTTCCACCTGGATGATTCCATAGAAAATAATGTCACTGTGATGCAAGTCGAGCATCCTTTCAAGCTGAATCCCCTTGTCTCTCAAAGCCCTGTCTCAAACCGCTGCATGTGACTCGATTTTTCCCGTGTGTGCGCGTGCGTGCACATGCGGGCGCGTACCACCAACACGTGCCTGCGTGCTCGCGGAGAAGCGGAGACTCTTCTTTCGAAAAGAGGAGCAACAGCAGACAGCTTCTTTTAAGGCCGCAAGTCAATTTCTAGCGACAGCGTTTTTAAAAACACATGCCTTCTCTAGATGGGTAGTGATGAGGGCTATAGTGTGTGTGTTTATGTGTGTTTGTGTGCAGGGCTAAGAAGAAGATGAACGACGGTAATTTAGGAAAAAGATGCACAGTTTATGGTCAAATAATCACTGGAAGCAGTTAAGAGTTCCTTTAGAAGTGTGGAAAAAAGACTTATTGACTAGAAAAGCCCCCTTGCTTTGTGTTTGCTCAGCGATTTTTGGTTAGTGTTTATTCATTTGTTGAGTTTTTGGTAAATCTGTTTATACTGATAGGCTACAAAGTGTTTTAGATTCTCTTCTTATCATATATCTCTTCTTATCATGTATCATATATTGTGTTTTGAAAATTAAGATTTTGATATTGCTTGGTATTTTGCATAGTAGAAATATATATATATATATATATATTGTTTTGTTTTTTTTATAATCAAGCTTTCTTGAACCTAGGTTTTGCATAACAGCACATTTTTACTTTGGATAGAGCTGTGTATTATCATGTGTGTCAAATCACCATGACAGGTTGTTCTCCAAGTTAAGTTACCATTTGATCACCATGTCCCTTTTGCCTCTCACTTAAGCAAACAGATGACTTTAACAATGACATGATTTTAATATTTCCACACTAGACCCCTAATGATCAGACAGAAACACAGACGCTGCAGTAGTTGGAGCGTTAATACTGAAATACACTACCTTCCTAAAGTAGTATTATTCTTTAAAACTTCCCCACAATGACTTCCTATAAATATGTAATATAATGTATTGTATTGGGATTTGTGCAAAGAAAAGGAAACACAGTTTTCAAAGAATTTACAATTAAGAATTTAAGAATCGTGGGATTCATATTTATTTAAGCACCTGCGGTCTCACATCCCTACATAAAATCCAGTGCAACTAATGCCCTTCAGAAGTCTCCTTATGTGTAAATGGTGTGCACCCACTTCCCTACTACAGTGACGACCTCAGAGGTCTATCATGAAATGTTATTGAAGAAGCAATCATTTTTATCTTTCTGTGTAGTTTTTCTTTAAGAACTTAGAATACCTGTAAGACTTTTTGTTTTTTAATACTCTGTCATTAAGGCAGAGGAAGCATCACACCTCTGGCTGCACCTAACTGAGCATTTAGCGGTCCATAGAGTGGTAAACCCAAGTGGTTTACCTCAGTTTCTATATTGAATCTTAATTTGTTTTGAGGCTTTTAACTGCTTGTCCTGTGAAACTTACAGTCTAAGTGGGTTGTAAGATAATGTTGCACTGTTACTTAAACCCTTTTAATTGGTTTTCATTTTTTCTTTTGATTTATATTTCATCAGCCCAGTTAAATAGTTGTTATCCAAAGATTTCAATCAGAGAACTAGTTACAGCTGGAATCTTAGATTTTAGTAGAGCTTTATTGCTGTACACCTGTCCTTTCACAGTTTCAATACTGGTCACACACCTACTGTGCCGGCAGTTGGTAGTTGCTATCTAGGAGAGAATTAGGAGTGACTGGCTTCAATCAGTTTTCTTGAAGAATAAATCAGGCTGCTGCAGGAGACAAAAGTATGCTCCCCCTCTGTGACCTGCTCGATGTAATCAGCAGAAGTTGGTAAGTTCTCTGACTCACCGTTCAAGTTCAAGTCCAGATTGATGCATGCAAAGGTATATGTACACACACACACACAGCCCACAAGGCATCAAACATAAGAAGCACAACATAAGAAACAGCCATGGTTTTTCTGACCTCTAGTAATAAAATTAAAGCACTATTTTTGTGCACATTAGTACTTTTCATTTGAATGGAATTCAACTGAACTGACTTTAGAACTGAACTGAAATCCTGCTATGCTAGATTAAGGTTTCTAGTTACAAAAAGTTCAAGTGAAAAGAATGCTTTTGCAAAACAATGCAACTCAAAATTTATAGTAAAAAAAATGTTGAGAATATGTTTTCTAAAATCTAAAAGTTCTGAAAACAATGCAGTATTTTAATGCTTAGTCAAAAATATTAAATCATTTAATAGTTTCTTTACAGTGATTGATTCACATAAGATCATTGTTAGCTGATTCACCAAATACCCTTTTCCCACTGGCTGAAAAACCCGTTTAAAGCTGGGAACTTAGAATTAGACAAACTTTATCCTCGTTTTGTATACACAGAGTGTATATAAAACAAAATTTCATAATAATAATCAAACTTTATTGATCTCCATTAGAGAACTTTAATAGTGCATTTAACCCATCCCCTTTGAGAGGAGTGGGCTGTCATTGTGAGGCGCCCATGGAGCAATCAGTAGTTAAGAGTCTTGCTCAGAGACCCAGAGTTCAAGTCTGTGGAAGTGGGGCTTGAACTTTGAACCTCAGGATTCCAAGCTCTATGCTCTAACCACTAGGCTGCCACTCCATCCAAGTGCATATAGCGATGAACATTGCCATTTATAACGTTTTTTTAGGAAAAAGATCCTTTATAAAGCAGTGATCAAGAATGTAGACAGTGTAGGAGAAAAAGAAAACCAGTCTACAGTCATGGTGCAAAAGGCATTTACATGGAAAGGTTCAGTGCAGTGCAAAATAAAAAATAGGGTGCAAAATGTGATAGAGCATTGAGTTGTGTTTTATTTGAAGGGATTATGAAAAAATCAGCGATGTTGGTAGTGCAAATATAATGTTTTCAAGTGACCCGTGTTGAACTGTGTCAAACGACTGGGCAAGTGACCCTGGTTACAATTGCCTTCAAATGGCTAGGCATACAGTGATGACATCAGACCCGGGTGAACTCACTAATTTACTTGACACCATTGAGAGCAGCCTATGGAGGTCAACACACTACAGCAGTCATGTCTAATATAACAAGTTAAAGCAACTCTGGCAAAAACAACTTTATCAACATGCAGTAATAGGAGGCAGAGGCAACGCAGTTTGCCAGCGTGGGGGTCAGACCAAGTTTTTTTTTTTTTGCCAATGGGGAGGGAGCCAAAGGCAGATTGTTAGCGGGTCGACCCGTGTTTGAAAGACTCTTGCTAACCAACTAATTTTAGTGGGAAAAAGGGTAAAGTAAGAACGGTGTATGTTATTTTGAACTATCCAGATCACTCAAACTGTCGTACTCATTTAATACACCATTGCTGAAGGCACTCACTTCTGGTTCCGGTTTCACTGGGGGTTTACATTTTTACGATAATTTTTGGCACTCTTGAGTTTTCATTAAGAGCATATTTAAAAAAAAAAAAGTTAATAGATGTAAGCCTGTGTACAGCATGGGATTAATGAAGAGACTGATAGTAAGGAGGTTAACGAAATAAAAGAAAATTATGGAATTTCTGTCAGGAGAGGATTCTGCAATCAGGGATGCGGTAGAATGGTATTCTGATCTGGTTTAGGAGGGGAAAGTTCTCAGCCATCAAAACACATAGAAGGACGAGAGGATCCTCTACCTGCAGAACAGTTTCTTACCTTGAACAACATATACTGTAAGGATGAATTATGTTGTCATCATGTGGAAGAACCCAGTCATACACTGAGGACAGTGGCCACTGACAATGGAGGACAATTGTGAGAGCTGGAGTATAAGTACCGGTATTCTGAACAACAGGTAGGTCATTTTTGTAGTCCCATGTAATTAACTTGGATTTTGAGCACATTTAAGCTTGCCACCCCCCTGCCAAGGATACATTTTCCACCATCATAAGGTTTGTTAATAGAAAGCTCAAAACAGCTGTGCTTAAAACAGGAAAGAGGCTGAGGGAGACTGACCTATACATGAATGAACATTTGACCAAGATGAAAGCCTACATCCTAAAGAAAAAAAGGAGAAAAAAACAGGCATTCTGCAATATTTCTTTTAAATTGAATAGATCACTGTAGGAGGAAAATGTTCTGGTCATTGGGGATACAGACAAGCTGGAGGAATTCACATGAGCACCATGTGGGAGCAGAAAGCAATACCAGTGACACTAACTCACAATCAGCACATAGTGACTCCAAAACAGATGCATTTTACATCAGTAGCTGAGACTATGGATTCCAAACATTTGGAGCTGATTATAATTTAATTACACATTATACTGAGGGCAGGACATACAAGGAGGAAGACAATGACTAAGAAAGTTTTTTTTTTTTTTACAGTGATATCACTGATAGTTGCATATGCTATATTAATTAGCAATATAACAGTTGTCATGTGAAAAAAGTATTCAACTATACATTCCAGTTAAATAAACGGAGATCAATGGATTTAATCAGTCTGCACTTTATTTACTTTTCATAGTAAATTGAGAACAAGATATTCACAATGTCACACATGTATGATGATCTAGACAGAGGTTGTCTCCCTTACTTACAATAATGGAAAGTAGTCAGAGTTAAAACAAATTGTAGACACTTTGGTTAAACAGTAACAGGTTATGAATAAACCTTGAGAAAGAATATGGCTTGTGTTGGGAATAAGTATGTCTTGTCCCAAACACTCCTCATTCATACATTTTGTGGCCTTGCAGGTGAAATAGACCGTGTAAAAAAAAATTCTTTGTAAGTAACTAGCATAAATCAGTATATAAACTAAGGAAGGAAAATAAATCTAAATATACCGACCACACAGGGCAATTAAAACACTGAATAAAATAATTCTTATACATTTCAACAGCTGAAGCTTGCATGCAAACTTTAACAACATCTAAGACTCTAGAGCAATTCACACATCCATTTAGCATCATTACAATATCAGATGTGGATCAGTCATGAGAAGGGGATTGGCTTTTGAGCTAGAGGGTTGTTAATATATACAGTGGACAATAATGGTGGATTATATGTGGATGTAAGTCTGAGGTATAACGTAATTAATGAAATGACATATATATATATATATATATATATATATATATATATATATATATATATATATATATATATATATCTTACGAATTGTTGCAATATAAAAAAAACAGACCCGGTAGGATTACAATTCACATAGCAAAATTAATAGATTTCATCAATTTTCAATTACCGGTATATCTGTCACTTTCTACCAGTTTTTGTGTTTTAAGACAACTGCTACAGAAAAAATAAAAGAAAGCAGGAGTCAAAGATTGGTTTTATAGAAGCTTTGCTTATTAAAAATTGTTGCTTAGAACTCCAGAACAAAAAACAGATTAAGTTAATGAAATGTTTTTAAACAACTTAAAAGATAAACATGAAAAATACTTTCCATTCAGAAAGTGTAACAAAAAAACATCAGTGTTCTGATGCAATTTGGATTACAAAAGGATTGCATGAAGCCTTAAAAAAAGACATGTTAACTTTTAATTATCTTTAGGAGTCAGATGTTGGTTATGTGAAGTTATAATTAAACAACTTACTTTAAGACAGTAATAAATGTGTTTTGCAGTAACCATATGCTCCAAAATGATGATTAATGTTAAATTTAGAACTTCTGATGAACAAAACTAAGGTTAGCTTCACTGTTTATATTGATGAAGGCAAAGCTTTTTTATACACTTTTTTATAGCTCAACACAAACATTTACAATTAGTTTGATTCTACTGTTATTGCTTTGTCTTTTTGTGTCCAGGATTGTGTTTTAGATTTTAAGTTGATGGTAGAGATAGCTGTTACAAACCTCAATCAGAAAGAAAACAGTAAAGTCTCAAGAAGCAGGATTTCATGAAACTAACCAGTCACAAGAAGTTTACTTTCTGGTTGTTTCCAACCTCAAAGTAAGAAAGGTTGACACAAGTGCAAAGAAACAAGTCAACACACGAGGAAGAGAGAGGCTAAATGCACCGAAAAGCCAAGCCACAAGCTCACAGAAGGAGCATGCACTCATGCTTGTGACTATCCCAACAACTCTGGCCAAATCCTGCCTCCAGCCTCTGCTCCCATCTATAACTATCATTATTCACTTTACTCTTACCTCCAGAAGTGTTCCTTCACTCTGCAATAATCACCCCAACACTGAAAAAATCCGGATCAGACACTAACAACTAAAATAACCTCCGGTCCTTTTCTAACTTGCCTTTTAGTACTGAAACCACCCTCTTCAAAATCAAAAACAATCTTCTTCTTCCATCCTTATCCTCCTGGACCTCTGTGTCCTTCAACACAATTTCTCACCACATCCCTCTCAAAAGACTATCTTGAATATGTATTATTCACAACCCTCTCCACTGGCTCTTTTTCTAACTCTCTGTTTGTACTCAGTTCACCCAATTAAGTCTTTCAGTTCAGATCCATCCGCTGTCACAATTGGTGTGCCTGAGGGCTATGTCCTGGGGCTCCTGCTCTGTATTATCTACCTCCTGTCATTTAGTACCATCGTTCAGAAATATAACATCCATTTTCATTGTTATGCGGATGACATCCAGCTCTATTTATCAGGTAAACCAAACTCCCTCCATCATCTCTCATCTGGCTTGCTGAAATTGAAGCTCTAATTTCAGAGGCTAAATTGTAAAAAAACTGAGATCCTCCAAACAGGAACCAAATTAGTTTTATTAAGACTGACAGTTTTTTTTTCTCAGTTGACAGTTCCACCGTCTCTCCCTCTCCTCAGATCAAGAATCTGGGTGTCATCCTTAATAGCACTCTTTCATTGACCTCCCACATCAATAACAATACATGTTCTGCATATTTTCATCTACAGTATGAAACATTGAAGGTCTCCATCCCTCTCTTTCCCTGCAATTTGCTTATCTTCTTGTCCATAGCATCTTCACCTCCTGCATTGATTTCTGCAGCTCTCTTATTTTATGTCTTCCTGAAAAATCTCTCCATTACCTTCAGTTTGTCCAGAATTCAGCGACCCGTTTAATTACATTCAGCTTAAAATCCTCCTGTTCACATCCAAGGTCATCCATAAGTTCCCTCATACCTCTCAGATCTCTTTCAGATAGCTGCTCCCTCTCGAATCCTTAGATTTTCCTCTTCCATGCACCTTATTGAGCTCTCTGCCTATTCCAAAACTCTGAAATTCCATATCTCCTGTTATTTGTAATACTGATACTTTACATTTGTTCAAATCAAGACCGAAAATTAATCTTTCCAAGACTGCATACCTCCATAGATTGCCTGTCTTGTTTTGTAATATTGTGTATTGTTGAAGTTGTTTATTGTGCAATGTACCTGGACGTTTTGAAAGCTTTAAATAAAAAATGTTATTATTACTACTACTATTATTATTATTATTATTATTATTTAGGGCTAATAGCATTGAATCTGCACATATAAAATATTTCAAATGGGTGTAGAGTGTAGTTTACATGTGTGTGTTTTAAATAAACTCGTTTGTACGATTACTTGCCATGCATGTGGGTTTTTGGTAGAATTCTGACTCCATACAAAAAAAAAAACAACAACATTGAATTAAAAACAGGGAATTCTTTGCCTGAAGAAAATGGTAGAAACAATTGCTCATTAAAACTATTTCCCCCTTGGCAGTATGTTTCACACAAATAAATTATCTATAGTTCTAGCATGCTATAAGAAGGTAAAGCACATATTGTAGTTTCTCCTTAGTGTTGCAAATGCAGTTATTAAAAATTTATAAACAGGTATTGTTTTGATACACTAAGTAATACTCATTTATCTTTTATCAATCCAGAAAGATTCATTGAGGTCAACATTTGTTTTTGAAGGAGGACATTTTAATGTAGCAGTCACACAAACCGAAAGTTGTTTCTTACAAAATTACATTGACTAAACACTTAAAAAAACCATTTTGTATTTAATAAGCCTGAATACTTTTCACATAAATAAGTCATATAAGATTATTCGTCTAATTCATACTAAGTATCTTGCTACATTGATATGAGTCTAAATAATAATTTTTAGAGATTTCCATCATTTCACTTTTTATTGCTTTAAGTTTTATTCTTTTTATCATTTCAAAACCAGCTCCTTGATGCTAGCCTCTTGTGGCTACAACAAGAAGTGCATCGAATGAGCAGAAGCAGTGAATCTGATATTCATTAGTTGCAGCTGTTGATTAGAAATGAAAGGAAATGGACATTCAGTTATGTGTTTACACTACTGTTATTCCACTTACCTGTGTGTATTTTACTTACCTGGATGTTTCAGTGGTTTCTTTTTTTATTTTATTTTTATCCATCCTTGGACATATCTTTCCTTATATCAATCCAAACCTAAAGATGCTTTGAAATGAAAAAAAAAAAAAGAAAACAACTAAATCACATGTGAATTGAGACAGTTCTGTAGCAGGGTTGCTGAGGGAAGGCAGAACGCACAGATGCAGCTGCACTCTCACTTGTCAGTTTACATAACACTGATTATAACCCTGCGATTTAGCCAACCACAAGCAACAGTTTAGTTTGGCCTGGGCATTAAAATTTTACTGACCATCTGCTCAACCCTTCAGTTGGTTTCCTTGAATTGCATTTCATTGATGCTGATATTTGCCAAGTGAATATACAAAGTGCTGCCACTCAAGATGCTTGAGAGAAATGTATTAGCTAAAAGTTGATTTTTTTTTACTCCTTCAACAAATTACTATCCTTTTTTTAATATACCTCTGTAAATGTGATTAAGCTTATGTCTTTTTAAACTGTACCTTATTCCACTCTATTTAAAGCATTTTTTTTTTGGAAACAAACATTTTGAAAGCCAGTAATTGGCAGCAATAGAAGCCTTATGCATTTATTAGATTATATTCATAATTGAAAACAGCAATCAAATATGGCTTGTCTTCTCGTCTTTTATCATGCCTTTCCAGTGCAAAATTTAGTCTTGACCAGCAAAACAACCTTCAAAACTTAAAAGTAATGTTAATTATCTGTCACAAATCATCTCCTTTTTCTGGCTCCCGCTGAGGCATGCTGTGAAAGTGACTTAGTCTCTAAATAATCCAAAGCAACCAAGAAGAAAAAGTTAGTCTTGCAACATGCATTGCATGTTAAGTTTTAGGAATTTTAAAAATGTTAATAGGTTATGTTGACTCTTTTATGTTAAAACCAGAAGTCAAGAGTAGTTAAGAGTTCAGGTACTTTTAAAGATATTTGAACATTGATCCTGAAGAGCAGACAGTCAACTATGTCTCTTACAGTTGCCAATAAATGATTAAAATAATTTATCAGTAATGAAGTAGTGATAATGATACAGAAGATGAAGACACATAATCATTTAAATGAGATCCAGGTTTTCCACATATTGACATATAATTCTGGTTGAGCTCTTCAGATGTATATTTATTTGTTGAAATCAGCATAAAAAAATCTATTTTTTAAACTAATTTTACATATTGTTTTGGAAGCATTAAGGGATATTTGCTGTTTTTTTTTTTGTTATTTCTATGCATTTTGATTGCATATTGTTTGTGTTAATAATGTGTCACTATAAAATGTTGGTGCTTTTATTCATGGATAAATGAATGCATCCCTTCTGCCAGGGTGAATATAATTGATCATCATTTTCATTTTATGTCAAATATTAAGGCATTTCAGACATGATGGGAAAATTCATGAACAATGGGTAAGCTGCTAGCCCTATGGAGGATCACCAACACTATCCTTTTCTAAATAATAACCGCACCCTTTTCAAGATCTGAAATAATGTTTAAACAGTCTTGCATAGCTTTGTAGTTTTTATTTATTTATTTGTCTTTCTTTTTTTCAATGTAACACAATTAGTTTGAAGTTCTGCAGATAAGAGTAAGTCAATCGACTTAATTGGTTGGTTTCTATTCCTACACGCGTAGTGAGCAATAAACCATAAAGCCCAATGTAAATAAAATACATTCTGAATTTACTACAGTCAGGTTTGTAAGTTTAATATATTTGAATATTTGGTTACATAATTATTAACTTAAATGATTTTGTCTCTCATATAAAGTATTCTTTTGACAATTTTTCTTCTGACATTTCATAAGTCATTTTATTTTCTTGGATATACATTTAAGTAAACAATTCAGACTCCTAGAATATAATAGAACTGAAGTTTACCATGGCATTTCCATATGGCTGTTATGGTGTCGTAGAAATAATTTTCCACAAGAATATAAAGACTTACAATGAAATTCACTGTGTATTAAGTCTGGCATGGTTTTCCATACAGTAATCTGTGCAACACCATCTTTTTAGTGGTCTGAGGAGAAATATTAATTTAAATATCTATAAATTCATTAATATATTTCAAACAATCTGCCTGTTTACTTTTTGAGCTCCAGATTCACAGTCTCAGATTAAAACACTATATCTTTGAAATGCACTAATCTGTATGTATTATACACATTATACACATATGATACATTATACATACATTTATAGGTTTAAAAATTAGAATAGAATACAATACAATAAAAATAGAAAATTCCTTTACTGTCCCACAATGGGGAAATTGTGGTGTTACACCAGCAAAAAGATTATAGCAAAAGTGGTCACACAAATGTGGGAGGCCTAAAGATGATGAATTGATGGTTGCATAGATAATTACATGTTTGCTAAAGCTTGTAAATAATTTTACATAAAAATCACATACCTGAATGTTACTTAAATGAACCATGGCTTTTCTGCAAGGTGGATGTAAACAGAAGACATGCAACCTTGAGGCACAGATGGCAGGTCGAGTTTGAGTCATCACATGGACTCCTGCTGTGATGTTTCTTACACATAAAAGTAACTCTTAGTGCTGTTGCTTTAGAAATTTCAATTTTACCTTGGTATGATGAAAGTTAGCAACAGTCCTTGAGAGATCCTAAAGTGAAACTGGCGCAAACGAAGAGAACAGTTTGGCTCATTCACCACCTAAAGAGTGGAGCACACAAACGGCTTGCACAATGATATAATTATTGATACAGAGATAAGATCAACTTTATCATACACATAGTAATATATGTGAGAAAGTATTGTCATATTGATGTCATTATACTGGGACTAATATACTTTTATCCCAAAGCTTTTGCTCCTATGTCCAGATTAGTTTGCTCCACATTTTCCCCTTTTTTATGTTGGTTCTTTTATGAAATCAAATCTCTTCATACAAGCAATTAGTAACTGTTGAATGTCTACAGGTAAGAGCACACAAATGAATAAAGAGGGAATAAAGAGAGAAGTTATTGGTATTGCAATTAACCATAAAAATTTGTA
>NW_015150489.1:793604-802718 GCF_000732505.1 Cyprinodon variegatus
TATATATATATATATATATATATATAAAATAAAATCTAGCTTTATTAAACCACTCTGAGTTCTAAAATCACTTTCTCTCCTTTGATTAATAGGAGCATGTTTGGAGCAAGTTTTAAGCATATTTGTGGGCATTTAAAAGTGATGTCCAAGCTGCCATAGCTGACTTCTCTCTAAATGTAATAGAGACCACAAGAAACAGCTCTATTCCAAGCCTCTCCCAGTTGGCTGAGCTCCTCGTGTTGTCTTCAAGGGAGTACCCTCTTTTTGGCTGCTTCTATCTAGCATCTCCTTTTTTGACCCAGATATAAAGACCACAGGTGAAGGAAGGAACATAGTCCAATCAAGAGCTTTGTATATTAGCTCACCTCTCTCTCCATCACAATGGAACGGAGCCCATTACAGCAGCAGCCAGACCTATCCATCTGTTGATCTTCCTCTCCATTCTCATCTCTCATGAACAGGACCCCAAGATACTTAAACCCCTCCACATGAAGCAGGAACTCTGTTTTGACTCGAGGAGGGAAAGCCACTTTCTCTAGTCAAGAACCATGGCCTCATCTTTGGAGGAGCTGATTTTCATCCTGGCCACTTTGCTGGCTGCAAACTGCTGGAGCTCATTGTGTAGGTCTCGGCAAAATGAAGCTAGTATAAAAAAAAAAAAAAAAACAGAGATGAAATTCAGTGGTCTCCAGACCAGATCCTTCTGACCCTTGGCTGCACCTAGATATCCTGTCCATGAAATGTATGAACAGGATGGATGACAGAGGGCAGCCCTGCTGGAGTACAGCATGCACTGGAAGCAGGTCTGGCTTAATGCTGCGATGTTGATCAGACTCCCACTGTATTGTGCAGAGAGGAGATGGCCCCTAGTACAAGACGACTCACTCTATACTAGTGAAGGTAAGAAGTGTGAATCCTTATCCTGGTCCCTCCATCCCGGTCTGCCAGTGGAGGGACACTCTCCTCAGCCACCACACAGTGCTGAATAGGTGTGTCAAATACAACATCCAAAGATCGATCTCATCAACCATGTCACCATGGAGTTTTAACCATTTCTGTTACTTTGTTCTGGGCGATGAACAAGTCGAACCCTGATGATCCAGTCTTGGCTTCCTCCATAGTCAGGTTAAGGAAATCATCCAAGTATTCCTCCCCTAATACGCAATATCCTCAGTTATGGTCAGCAGCTCCTTTCTCCCACTGTAAACAATGTCAGCAAAGCACTGCTTCCCCCTCCAGAGGTGCCGGACAGTTTTCAAGAATCACTTTGAGGCCATGGTTTCTCTTTGAACTCCTCCTAGGCCAGAGTTTTTGAATCTGCAACGTCCCAGGCAGAGGCACACTTGGCATTACATTAGCCGTTTGCTCTGTCAGAAGCCCCAAAAACCAACCAGGATTAGAAAGACTCCTTCATTAGCTTGACAGCATCAATTACTGCTGGTTCCCATCTTCATGTTCAGGGGTTTCTGCAACAACAGGCACCGCAGACCTTATAGCCAAAACTGCGGGTGGCTAAACCGACAACAGAGGCAGAAAATATGGTCCACTCATACTCTATATAATCAGACTCCCCCTGAATCTGCAAAAAGCTCTCCACAAAGGTGTTGAATGAGAGCTCAACCAGACTTTCCAGCAGGCCCTCAGTACTTGCTTAAGCCTGTTGAGTATATCTGGCTTACTCCTTTTCCGGCCAGCGGAGGGAGGGCAGGATGGGGGGAATGGGCTCCGCACTTTGCAGAGACTTGAGATGTTCTTGAGAGAGAACCCAACCTGGCAAAAAAAAAAAAAAATAATAATACACAGTGTCAATCATGCCTTCCCACCCTAATGCCCCCTCTTACAACACACAGTGTCTGTAAACAAAAAAAAAAATGCGGAAGTGGCTGGATGAAATAATTCTTCCAGCCACTTCCTCTCCTCAATTCACTATTCACCCCTCCCTCTACCCCCCTTTTGGGAGAGCAGAAATGACAGCCCCGGCAGGCCACCCAGGGCCTGCAGCCAGCGCACCCCCTCCAATTGACAACCCAGAAACCTCGATGTCTAAATGTGAGAGGGGTTGGGGGGAGCCAACCGGGGTGGGGCCACCAAAATGAGCCTAACAAATCTCTTCTGAGGCAGCAGCATGTTATTAAGATCTGATATAATCTTTTTTTCTCAAACAGTTCAGTATATTGAATAATTATAAATGGTAGTACAAAGCAAGGGGAAAACATACAATCTACAAAAGCTCTTAATTTTCTTAGAAAATCAGGGATGTTTTTTTTTTGAAGACAATAACTCTTTCCACAATAATTTTTCATTGATTAAAACCCCTAAGAAAGAAGTACAGTAAATATGACTGTTCAGTTTTTTTTAACCAGTTTAAGTTTGCAAGTTAAATTTTTGAACCATCAGCAAACAATACTTAATGCTTGATTTATTTCTTTTATTAAATTTGCCAAAATCTTATTGGTATAAACTAGGCAGGAATTGTCTGCAAATAAAAATGTTAAAATAGAATTTAAAATAGTAGCAAGATCATTTATATAAATAGGACACAAGGGACATGGTGTGGTATCAAATTATTGCATGACCAAATCCTTTTCAACAAAACTATTGCTCTCTGTTTGCAATACAATTTTTTATCCATTTATAAAAATGTCTGTAAAAGTTATGTCTGTCCAGTTTTAAAAGCAAAATATTATAATTAACTGTATTTAATGCATATGAAAGATATAAAAATTAATCTACTGAAAATTTATTTTATCCAGAGCATTGTGAAATCTAGTACTTGTAGTAAGTTGTAGTAATGCCAAGTCAGTGGACTGATATTCATGACTGCAACATGCAGTGCAGTGGTCCCTACTGATGATTGCACAGACTATTGTATGTGGAAGCTAATTATAATTCTTCTATCTGCTAATTTCTCAAAACTCTTGGAGGGACAGCATTTAAATAACCAAATAATTTGTAAAGGTCACAGGATCTCATAACTTAAAAGATCAAAATGAGCAAGATTTAAGGCAGTCAAATCAAAGAATTTGACTGAAGGAAATGAACCTTTAATGTATTTCGGAGGGTTATAATTTCTTCAAGTTATTTTATTCCTTTTGATCTCAAACTTCAGAAAAATAAAAATAAAATGTCAGTCTTTATTAAGAGATTTAGTATAATTTTATTTTTAGCAAACACTGGGTAGTCTTGTAGTGCTTTTAATATGAAGTAAGTGATAAATGATTTTCCATATAGCCTTGATATATTTATTAGATTTCTTCAAAAAACTTTTCTTGGCCAATCTGAGGATATGTGGACATTTTTAATAGAATTTTCTAAATTTATCTTAGAGGACTTTTAACCTGGGCTGCTCAGTGGCACAGTGGGTAGCACTGCTGCCTTGCAGCAAGAAGGTTCTGGGTTCGATTCCCCACTTCTGCATGGAGTTTGCATGTTCTCTTCCATGCATGGCTTCCTCCCACAATCCAAAAACATGACTGTTAGGTTAATTGGCTTCTCTAAATTGTCCTTAGGTGTGCATGAATGGTTGTTTGTCCTGTGTGTCTCTGTGTTGCCCTGCGATGGACTGGCGACCTGTCCAGGGTGTACCCCGCCTCTTGCCCATTGACTGCTGGAGATAGGCACCAGCACCCCTTGTGACCCCACTTGGGACAAGCGTGTAAAGAAATGGATGGATGGATGGACTTTTAACCCAGCAGAAAACAAAGAAAAATATATATATTAAAAAATCACTGAAATAACTCAGAACTATTTGAAAATCTGAATTATTAACACTTCCAAAAGATAACTTTTTAAAAGAAACATCCATTAACATTTATTTAAATGTTGATATCTTACTTTTACTGATATTTCCTAAAGTGACAACAGTCACAAAGTGACAATCAGATTGTATCATGATCTTTGCGCTGATGTCTGGTCTAATTACTCATTTCACTCACCTGTTTACCATTCTCATTACCACTTAATCTGATCCACCTGCTTCAGCCTCTATTTAACCAGCCGAATAGAGGTTGAACTGAGAACGGATGGTTAGTGCTCAGAGTAAGTTATAGGGGCCGGTTTGGGATTCAGCTTGCTTATGAGGACAGAATATTTAATGTTAAATACTGACAAGATTAGTACAGAGGATGATTTCTAAATTAATTTTGAAACTGAAATTGATACCCTAAATCATTCTTTAATGCTAGTCTTAGAAGTCCAGACCAACCATTCTTTCATACTTTTGATGCTGACAGGACTTGAAAGACTTAGACTTAAAGACTTAGACAAACTTTATTGTGGAAATTTCAATGCGTACAGCTTTCAACTGAATGAGCAGTTTCAACAGTGAAATGAATTTTACCATTTATAAAGTGCAGCAGTGATGAAGAATGTAGACAGTGTAGGAGAAAAGGAAAACCAGTTTAAAGTCATTGAAGGCATTGATATGGAAAGGAAAACTTACTACCTAATATCTGAGCATTTTTCAAAATATCAAGAATCCTTTATTTTGATCCTCCATTTTGGATGTCATTCCTACTTTAGATGTGTCTCTGGTACCTTAGATCAAAGGGCTGGATTACCTCCTTAGCATGCAGTCAAGTTCCCAAGAGTCTTGTTAATGACCTGATTATTTGACTCAGGTGAACTGAAGCAGAGACACATCTAAAAGGTGAAGGACACTGGACTTTGAGGGCTTGAATTGAGGAACACTGAGCTGCACATTCATAGGAACCTGGAAAAATAGTCTATTGGAGTAAAAAAGTTATAGTAAAATATAGTAGCATGATTTTCTTCATTAACAGATTTGAAAAAGAATATAGTTTTCTATTCAGTACAGTTGCTAAACTCAAACAGCAAATGCTCGGCTGAGTCCACAGTTCCCCCAGTTTTTAACAGTAAAAACTAAATGTGATTTTTTTTTATAAGGTTGATTTTGTTCAAAATGAAATCACTGACATTCTTCAGAATGTGATTAATTCATACTAAGTAACTGAGGCAGCATTGTCAACTGTAGAACCTAAATTTGTGTTCTACGCTGGTGAAGATTCTCAACCAAACGGGTCATAGTCATTCCAAAAAAAAAAATTAAAAACAATCCACTAGACTTATTTTTTCCCATGTTTGAAGACGTTTCACTTCCCATACAAGAAGCTTTTTCAATTCCAAATGTTAGGAATAGCATTGAGTTCAAAGTTTTATACAGTAGCCCAACAAAGCCTTGTTTTTTGTTTTGAAAACATGCAAATTGAAACGGACGAAGGGGCCCACCACTTTGGAATGGGGGCCGTTTGGCTTCTGTTCTTAGCCTGCAATGCCCCATACCTGTCTATCTCTCTGAAAGGGGGTCGTTAGAGGGAATTGTTGGCCTGGCTGAACAGACAAGGTCCTCCGCTCTCCTGTACAGATGCTTTGCAGGAGAGCACACTCTTCTGTTTTATGCTGTACACCTCAGCTTCCACTACAAGACATCTGCAGAAACAACTGGAGGACTCTATATTTATTGAGTGTATAAGAGATGAAGCTAAGTGCAGGGAGTAGTTGGAATACTCTGGTATGGTGTGAAAACAATCATCTGATCCTGAATGTTAATGTGATTTCATAAGAAACAGGAAAAAGTTGAAAACTTTTAACATCATGGGGAAAAAATGGAGATAGAAGAGGAGTACCTAATACCTTGGTGTTCCCTTGATAATATTGGTTTTCTCCTGACAGGTATTCACTTTGACAATTGTCAGCGGTAATAAAGAATTTAATGCAGAGAAGGAAGGAAGGAAGATAGATAGATAGATAGATAGATAGATAGATTTGAAAAATAGTGTGTACAGATGATCTCCAGAATATTTTCCATTTTATTTTTAAAAAAATAAATGAGCAAATCATTCAAGGCATTAGATGAGCAAAACTAAGTGACACAATACCCAAAGATGCTATGCATTACTTTGAGTAAGTCTGTCACACAGAATCCCAGTGAAATGCATTAAGTTTTGTGGTAAGTTACCTGTACATTAGGCTTTCAGGAGTGTTTCTGTTATTTTGTTATCTTTAAGTACAGGAGGGCATTTATCTTTTCTTTCATCCTTAGTTCTGCATACTATTACCCACCCAATAGACCTGTTTATGGATACATTTTCTGAAGTATTTGATTCAACTCATATTTGCTACATTTTTTTAGTCTGCTCTGTAACTGATGTTTGACTAACCTAATATATAATTTTATGGGAGCATGATGTAAAATTTTAACACAGTTTTGGATGAACTTTGCTCCTGTTCTATTATCCTGCCATCAAATGCATTTTCTCAGTGAAGTGTATGATTTAGAGTTCTAATATGAATCTAATATAATCTTTACTCTTCAGTTATGAAGAGTTTTTTTTATTGTGGCCAGGCAACTATTCAAATAACATAGAATGTGAACTTTCTCAAAGAACCCAGTGATCCCAAAATAAACACAGACTGTGGACAACAGTTAAGGAAAAAAATGACAATTGCTGCTTTATTGATAGCACAAAGTAAAAAAAATAATGATTAGGTGATATTATCAACATGTGGGCTGAGAGATTCCATGAGGCTGCTTCTGTCTCTATTTCTGGAGTTGTAGGTGTATTTGTATATTTGCATGTGTGTTTTCTAGATAAACTATATAAAAAAAATAAGATGGTGTTGTAGTTTGGAACTGTGAAAGCTAGAAAGTGACAGAATAATAAAAAACACCCAGGGAGCATGTTTGGAAAGAGTAGAAACAATCTTCCAAATAATTGGAGACTATCATGCAGTTAGGGCTGCATGGTGTTGCAGTTTATTGCAGGTGTTTAGAGTTATTTTGTTGATTCAGATGATTAGGTGCATAGCTCGTTTAGAGACCTTTTTCATGATATGCTAATTTTGTGAGATAGGAATTTGAGGTTTTCATGAGCTGTATGCCAAAATCCTCCGTATTAAGACAATAAAAGACCTCTATTATTTCAGTTAGTGTGCAATGAATCTAAAATATATGAATGTTCAAGTTTTATCAGTACATTATGGAAAATAATGAACGTTATAACAATATGGTCATATTTTGAGAAGGACCTGTATATCATGCTGCAGTACAACTGAGTCTAGAAATGATCACACTGATGAGAAAACTTTTATTTGTCATGGAACAGAAGACACATGAGTGAAGGAGTCTGCATGAATGACAGAAAACAGAACATATCCAATAATAAAAGATAGATAAATGAGAAAAGGATGGCATGACTAAATTGCAACAATAAATTATACACAAGAAAATAAGCTATAAAGAACATCTTGGAAATAATGGGCATGAGAAAATTAATTAACCTATAATGGCAAACCCCAAATGGCAAAGAATATTGCAACAAATATGGCAAATAATTAACAATAGGGTAAGTGGTAAAAAAAACATGAACACAAAACAAAAACCATTGCATTTGTAGTAAACCTACAAATGTAATCTGTATGGAAATATTTTCCCCTTGGAAAAATGCAAAGCAAGACCACAATGTTTGCTAAGCCATTGTACCAAGAGGCAAAAGCTCTGTTTGGACCTACAGTACAGTACAATAAATATTAAAAATTGAAATAGCTACTGTACATAGCATTTGGATTGCTTCTGAGGGGTCATTCCAGAGACACCTAACAGACAAGGCAAAAATAAAAGGTTACTGTGAATGTTTACACTTTTTTTAAGAGATATTTGAAAATCTTGAATTGTTACTGAGCAAGTATACTATCAATAATATTATGCTTTTCTTAAGCATATCAAAGTCACCTATGTTCATATATATGATGAAATAATACCTTTATTATTATATTGTGGAATACAACTGTTTTCTTCCAACCACCCAAAAAAACCCTTGCCTTTACTGTCTGAACTCCATCAATTTCATGATGTTGGCGGTTTACACAACTTGGGATAGTTAAAAAAAAGTGGATTTGCGCATCCCTTTACCCTTGTCTATCTGTTTTTCAACTTCGAAACTCAAACTAAATATTCTGAGTGGGATTTGATAAAAAAAAACAAACAAAAAAAACACCAGTTGCTGGCTTTGGCCTTGCCACTTAAATCTCAGCAGCTTCATGGCAAAATATCTGCCTGTCAAAAAAAGTTGTCTTGATCCATTACCTACCTCGGAGAAGTGATTTTGAACAGGAGTAGAAAAGGGACCTTCATGTCAGTTTTACTCAAAAGAAGCTTTAGGATGTGTTGTACACTAAGAAAGTGAATTGCCATATGAGAAAGAAGATTACAAGTAAACTATGTCTTACTCCCAGAAGGTCTTTGATCAAGTTTAGAAGTTATATATTATTTGTTTTCCTGTCAATGGAAGTTATTACTAGACTAAATTAAGAAATAAAGCTTTGGATTCATGCCCAAATTTTCTCACCACTAAGTAGACAGATTTACACACAGAGCATCCCTTTAAGATATTAAATTAAGTTAATAAAGTTAATTAATTTAAATTGAACCAAAGTATAATCAATAACTGTATATTTTCAACAGATATGTCGTAATATTCTTTATGGAAAAATGTATTCGTAAAATCACCTTAAAATATATTTTTATGTGTAAATGACTTATTTAATTCTTTCAAAGTAGTCACTGCGTGAAAGCCATTATTTAAGTGTCGGCCATAAAAGATGCTTGAACATTGAAATATGCCAACTCATTTCCAGCCTCAATGTCAGGAATCCAGTTTGTGTGGTCTGTTTTATGTCTGTCTCTCCCTCCACCACCAGGTGGCGCCCTGTCATTGTTGGTCCTCCCTGCACACCTGCGGCTCTTTGGATCATTATCATAAGTACTTAAGCTGTGGACTGTCACTACTCGAGGCCAGAGTGTTTGCCAGTTTTGGGTACTCTTGCCATGCTTAGATTAGCTAAGTCTTACCTGAGTCTTTGTTTAACTGAGTCTTTGTTTAACTGAGTCTTTGTTTCTCTGAGTCTAACCTTGTTTTTGTCTTTGCCTTTGGCAGGAAGTCCTACTGTGTGCTGGAAGTTTGGTCTTCTTCCCCTGGAAGGATTGTTTTCAGAGTTCACACTGAGCAGGGGAGAAACCTCAACATGTGCCGTTCAAGTCCCTCACGGAAATCCAAGTAACAGTCCGCTCCAGTGCTCCTCCGGGTCCAAAGAATG
>NW_015150489.1:805616-859642 GCF_000732505.1 Cyprinodon variegatus
GTGCCGTATATTGACGAAAATCCCACTTTTCATGCAGTGTGTCCAGTCTTCAATATGTCCCCTCTTCTCTGGATCAACCCACACAGACTGGATGCAAAGTGAGAGAAGAACCCGCCCAAAAGTGAGTCCCACAGTCCCTGAAATAACCGTTTTGATATCCCCTCTAGACTTCCTAGTTCCTGTACCCCAGCTCCCTTAGTTCAAGATCATACCCTCCTTCTACCCTTACCTCAATAAACCTGTTAAACCTGTGCCTTGCTCTCTGAGTGGTTCTCTGCATTTTGGGTCAGACCTCTAAAACACATCATGACATGTAAAATTTTCCTCACCATCAGCATATTGGGCCAAGCTGTCAAGTCCTGGTGTTTGAGGACACAGTCTCTCACAAATGGACTAGCAAGAATTTTGCTATGATTAAAGGAAAGAGACTAGACATGGTTATTTTTACCATTTAGCAACAAATGCTTCATGTGTCAGCATCATTTTTTTTGCCACATGTATCTCCCCTTCGTACATCCAAGGGATAAATTCATCAATATTCTACTCTCATATTTCCATTCAGCAAATAACCATGTTCAGTTGCTTCTGTTCTCATTATCCGACCACTCTCTCCCGTTTTATTCATAATTCTGAGACATACTTTTACCCCTCAGTCAATTTACGAATATATACATTGGTTCACTAAAAGACATTCAACTGCCCCTCCAACCAATTCCTTATCTTTTTACCACAGCATAAAGAATACATTTGATCCTTACCCCTTATTCTGTGCTCCTCATTTTTACTATTGTATGCTTTTCATCCTTCTGGTACCTCCTTCAACACTTGTACAAATGTATCTTCTTTCAACTCATCCTATGCTGGGTTCTCTATTATAGGTTTCATTGTTTGCCATTGATGCTTCCTTTTTATTGTACAACTTTCTTTTTTTAATACATTTTCATTCGTTTTCCTAATAAAATAGAAATATTTTAATTTTATATTTTAATTTGAGCATTAATTCTGTCCTCCCCATTTTACCTCAACCACATTTTCTGCAACATTTACCCCCCCCACTCTCTCTCCTCATCTCGAAATTAAATTAGAACCCTTTTCTTCTTTATTTGTGAGTCATATGTTCTAGTGTTTCACTCTCTTTTCCTGTTATCAGTTATCCTCCACCCTGTGCTCCCGATGACTTTTGCAATTTGTTTAACTTGGGATTCTGCCCAAAAGGTTTTAGTCATTGTCATGCAATACTCAGTTATTATCTTACTGCTTAACCTTTTTTAACACTTTCAGAATTTTTGAAATTTTTTTTAACTTAACTGTATTGCTACCTAATTCCTAATTGTATTGCTTCCTATTCCTAATTCCTAATTTTAACCTTAGGAGGAAGTGTTGGGTTATTTCTATTTGCTTAATTCAAGGGATACTATCTTGTCAGGTTCCTCAAATGCAAAATTATACAAAGGTCCTTATGCTTCTAAACAATAACTGTGCAACTTTCTAATATTATAATTTAATTAGGGAATGTAATTAAAAAATGTGATTAAATATTAAAATAAAAGAAGTATAGAAGGAGGCACAGGTTTGTGTTTTTTTTTCACAAACATCTTAAAGAACTTGTCTCTGTCTGACATCAATGACAAATCTGATGAAAGAAGACTGTATATCCACATATGTGTTTCATTATGAGGGTCCCTAAAGCAATCAATCATACTACAACTGACATGTACATATATTTTATCTCCCATATGCATATAATTTATCTGTCAGATACATATATTTTATCTCTCACATATACATTCTCCTCTCATATACATGCATTCTTCCACATATAGACATACATTGTACTCTCAGACATATTTTTCTCTCACATATACAACTTCTCTCATTTAGACATATGCTTCTCTCACACAGATACATTCTACTCTCATGTATTCATTTTCCTTTCACATTTATATATTCTACTATCACATGCATACATTCTGCTCTCACAAGAATAAATTCCACTCTCACATGCATGCAACATATCTTGCTCGCTCTGTTCAACCTCGTCTCTGTGCCTCAACAACTGATTCAAGTCTGACCCTTGAGTCCTGTCTCCTGTTTCTGTATCCATAGCTTCAACCAAGTCTCTTGCCCCTGATTTCCATTTTCTGTCGACCTCCTGGGTAAGTAAATCTTAGTAAAGATTTGTTTCTGTATATTCTAGATGTGGCTCTGTTGGATCAACCCTCAATTCTAAACCAAGGATTTACATTCACTGCCTGTCAGTTCCACAAGCCTGCTGGACTGAGGAGCTGATGTTCAGCATCCTCACTTTCCCAGAGATTCTGAGAGGTTTAGTACTGTGGGGGAAAAAAGTATATTAACACCCTGTTAATTTTCCAGTTCTCCCACTTAGAAATCATAAATCATGGGAAATATAACAGCAGAGATCATTGGGGCTCCTCTTCCCTCCATAAAAAACATTTCATCCCAGCGCTGCATGTCCAGAGCCCGTAACATCATCAATGACCCCTCACACCCCCACCACAGACTGTTCTCCCTGCTGCACCTTGGCAAGAGGCTTTGCAGCATTCGATGCCGGTCCAGCAGATTCCGAATCAGCTTCTTCCCCACCGCCATCAGAGTGCTGAACTGTTGAAAAAAAAAAATTCATGTCACAGACTTTGCATCACACCTACAACACCAAACCAAAACACAGCATAATTGCACCATATATATAATGCTCTGAACTTCCATATCATTGCCTTTTTTTTGTACCATGTTTTTTCTACCACACTGTTTACATTTGATCACTGCTGCACTTTAAGAAATGGAAATGTCATGAAACATGTACAAAACAAAATTTCATTCTGTATCCACTCTGTCTCTACAAAATGTCAAAAGTAATATCCTGGTGGGTTTTGTTTAATCAATAAAAGTTGTAATAACCATGTTCTGGGGTGAGATCAAGAGAACATGAGTTTGTTCTCTTGTTGTAGAAAACCATGTAAGGTCACCTAAAAGTAATTTAGAGCTGCCAACTAACCTAAAGAGAATCTTTTTACAAAATGGAAGGAAGCCCGGGCAATTTAAGACAGACCCAGGAAATTCCACACAGAAAAACCTACAACCTGAAGAGTATTTCAGTTACCCTGTTGCAACAGTGCTGAATACCTTTTCAGTCACAAACAGGATCAAAATGTAAGCAACCGATTGAAAAACAGAAGCATCCTTAATTACAAGTTCATCCTTTCAAGATGAACTCATAGCAGTCTACCTTAACAAAGAATGTTGCTGCTTGAGTAAACACTTAGATCATATATAACAGCAGCTGCTGTGAGGTGTAAGAAAACCAACTCAAAGTTAGCTAAGGAACAGATGGACCAGCTGGTCCCTTCTGGTGTGTTACCATGGTAATAGTGACTTGACCTTCTTTGTTTAGAACAATTTAGCTGCTCTCCACCATCCCATAACACCAAATCTGTTAAGTATGTCTAACAATTAAAGTCAACCCGGAAATCTATTGTTTGCAGATAACCTTGATAAATTAGGTTTATGAGCTACTACTTTAATATTAGTTTTTATGTTTGATACACTTTCATGCAAGCTTATTTCCGGCTGCCCTCAGTGGTTAGAAGGCAGCTATTATGAATTGTTTTTCCGATTGGCTCAAAGGGTACATACAGAGCAGGATTTTGTCCCCGATTTTGTCCAGCGAACCACACATCAAAGCAGACTTCAGTGGAGTGTGTTGGCCAAAATTAATTGCTTCATGTGATTTTTTAACTCTTAACATCCACCTCAATTTGGGAAATTTTCATCTATTTTGCATACCCAAATGGAAAAGCACACAACTTAGGAACCGTAAGCCCACATATTTGAAATCTAACACCTTCTAGTTCCTACTGTAAATATATACATGAAAATTGGGTGAGTAAAACACAGCCCAAGCTGCATCAGTTCAAACATGACTCAAAGTTGTTTGTTTTATTCTCAAAAATAATAGGTCTTTTTTAAAACAGCAGTAATAAAGACACGCTAGCTTGTTGTGGTTGCTTTGTCATGTTTACATTTTAACATGCTGCTATATCTGTGTTAATTGTGTTTTGGTGCTCGCTATGTCCATAAAATGAACTGGTGGTTGAATTGTGGAGAATCTAAGCTTTCCAATGATGTCTAACATGTCTATATTGGTAAACATTTTACAAGTGTAATATTCATGCATTCTGAGTTATCTGTAAACGCTTTAATATGCCGGTGACCTAGCGGGTTTTGAGAGGTAGGCACAAATATGGCAATGCTCTAGTTTGCCCAGCAAAAAAATTGATTGTCAGGTATAGAGCAACTGACAGGTGTAATTAAAATTTCTCTGAGCATTTATTTGAGGTTCACCTACAACACATGCTGGTTATGCATAAATATAGTAGTTGGTTTAATTTTTGTGGTTAGTCATTCCTTCTTTCAAAAAAGATTTTATATAGGTGCAATCAGGGTGTGAGGGTCCAGGTGGATAGGGGGGTTGGAGGGATTCTTTCAACAAAATAAGGTTAAGGTTTTTCTTTATGTTAAATCTGGTCCCACTGCTCCCACAGTTTGGGTCTGTCTCCAACAATGCATTTAAAAACAACCTGTAGATGTACTTCTGAGTATTATGGATTCTTTCTCAATAGAAATTTACCATAACTGAAAGGAAATGTAAAATTTCAGATTGGCTGTAGGGGCCATTGTTCAGATTTATAGATAGTAATTGTCAAGTGAGGAAATATCTGTCCCTTTTTTCATGGAAAAAATTATCAGAAGCTCATAACTAAAGAATTAAGTATTAACATAATCTTAAGTGAGTGTCTCGAGCAGAAGAGGGAACATGTTCAGAGAGGAAGTGGAGTGTCACCTCAGTAAGGCAGAGAGAAGGTAACTGAAGATTCATGAAGAAACTGGTCAATGTTACTGTCATTCTGCATGGTTGCAAGAAGCATCATGATAACTAGATGAGACTGAGAAGAATTCATAACCTAAATCAGTTGTAACTAACATGATAATTCCCTTTGTTCTCACACAGAAGAAGGCCAGAAACATTAATCTAAAAGCACAATGTTAAAATTCTTCATCTGAATGTTATTTACTGATAAAATAATAATAAAAAAAAAACATTTACACACATAAGTAGATTAGATTCGCTGTAGTTCCTTTGTACTGTAACTGCCACCACTATTCAGATACTGTAGCATTTGTTATGGTGACTGCTGAGTCAATTCTGCCACAGCTTAGAATATTTAAGATATTGGAATTTAGCAATCGTTTTCAGGCCTGAATTTTCCAAGTTAACCAACTCCTGTGATGCCACTTCTGCAGCAGATTTACAGGTGAGTTGAGGGAGTGAAAAGGTTCCTATCTGGGAAAGTCCCTGCTCTTAATGAAATATGTTAGAATGTAAAAAACATTATTGATTTTTGGGCAAGACATGTAGCTGTTGCAGAGCACTTGAAATACTTATTATAAAATCTGCCTTTTTTATGAATGACATGATTTTTCTATTTTATATGAGACTACTTTGTTTTCCATGAAATACACTTTATGGACAAAAATCCTGCTTAAGTTAATTAGTGTAAAAAATTGTTCTGTTATGGATGCAAGCTCTACTTTTCAAAATGCTACTACAAAATAAAATTGTTTAACAATGTTCTAATACATAGCTATAAGAAAACCCAGAATCATAGGAATCTGTAAAGGGAAACCTTAGAAGCAGTCTCTGTGTTAGGGCTTTCACACAAAAAAAGTAAATACATATTTTAAAGGAATTTATACAAACCTAGTATAAGATGTGAGATGTAACCTTTGTACTGTAGCGTGGGAGGCCCAACTGTTGGTACCCATAGTTGATAGTCTTTTCCACAAGCTCCAACTGACCTCTTGCATATAAAACTTTGTTGCTATGGTATCCAGATGAATTTAGATGATTTGCTTGGAGATGTTGCTATACAAAGACTTGATACAACTACTTTTATATTTTCATTGACCCCGCTATATACAAATGTGGAACAGTACTGTTTTTCTAACCCTCATCAGGTATATGTTCTAATTTTACAGCAACCTTGCTTTTTTGTGGATTTTTAAAATACCCAGCATTTTAATATGTAGGTATGATGTCGAATTAGAGCAATTCCATTTGCAAAGTCTACAAGACTGGATTCGGAGCAAAACTTGATTTTGGTGTTGCTATTTCTGCCAATAATACTAATTTCTGCAGTTAACAGTTCCATAATTAGATAACTCACACACCAATCAAATGCATGGTCTTCTGTTACTAAAACTGATACAATAAACCAGTATGTAGTTTCTTTTCAGTAAAGGTGTCCCCTGGTTAATTAAAACAGTGGTGTGCTAAAATGGGCTATAGAGCAAGTACGGTACAACAAAACATACAATTGTCATGGTTCTGCACTTTTTGGTTCTGTTTAAGTTTTCTTTTTGAGTTTTCTTTGGTTTCATTTCCATTTGTATTTGAGTTCTTATGTATTTCTTGTTCACCCTCTGATGCCACCTTGTGTCAGTCTCCTTCCCCTAGCTCCCTTCCAGATGCTTCTGTCCACACCTGCTCCCATTCAGTTGATTACTGCATTTTGTTTTGCTCTGTTTGGCATATATGCTCCTCCTCTTCAGCTACTGTTTACTGGATTCTCTTTACTCATTTATTCCCTTCTTGACCTATTTGTTCTCCTTTGTTCTGGTTCCTGTGTTTGGTGGTGAGTTATGTTTGGATTTATGTTTCACTTACCATCATTAGTTATTAAATCTGCAAGCAATCTCCTCAGCTTTTGCCTCTGCATTTGGGTCCTCTAAAAACCTCCTAACATCTACACAGCAAAAGGTTTTACAAATAAAAATACATTAAAGGGAAAAGTTGTAACAAACATAAGTAAATAAAATAAACAATATTATACATGTTCTTCCTAATATTGCGTGAAGGGTTTGTGGGACAGGGTGCAAAAACATGAGCAGAGCATAATAAGAGCAGGAAAGTTGAGATGTATTAACGAAGGGAACTTTAAGATGGGGTGATAAGATTTAACCAGGCTGGAAGAAAATGGCGAACAGGTTAAAAAACAGAGTGAAACACAGTGAAACAAAACAGAGGACCCAGTTAAGAATGTTTAATCTGAATCTGGATTGCTGTAGCCCCTAGCTCCTGTTCCCAACTCCTATCCCTTCATCTTTCATGTAGTGAAAGATTAGAGCTGTATCCAGGGTAAGTAAGGAGCAATGGACTGCTTTGGGGAAATTAAAAAATCCTCAACCTCACGGACATCATTATGTGACAGACATGCACATGAATGATGCTGGTCAAATTGGGACAACAGCCTTAAGTAAAAGAACAAAATAAATAAGCTACCCAACTGTAGAGAAGGTCTGAAGCTTTCTTTATAAAACCCTAAATATACGAAGGTGTGTATATTAACAGGTGTAACACAGGTGTTGAGATCCATTGTTTATGATGTAACCGGAACTACGCTGCTTCGAAGACACACTCCTCCGGTGTAGGTTTTAAAAACTCTAGCTTCACATATTGGCGTCCTATTTTGCCGATGGCTCAGTGCCGCTAAAAGGCTAGGCCAGTGCATCCAGCTGAAGGTCATGCAAAGTAGCTACCAAATCACTCCGGAGAAGTCTGCGCTCACTGGATCGAGGCAGACTGCCTTTTTCCTGCAATTCAAAAGGAGCTGAATGCTCACTGCGCACTCGGATTGGTTCCTGCTCGCTCAAACCAATGGCACAAATATTTCTCCATAGTTTTATCCTTGATTTGAATGACCTAATAATTAACTATAACTTCCAGTTATGTAATATATTCATAATCTTCTGGTAAGCTGGCACAACACAACGTAGTGGGGGAAGAAATTATGTGTTTTTGTTTAACTCTAAGAGGTCGACTGTGCCTATTAGTCCAGTCAGGCAAAGGGTTGTGGGTAACCGTATAGCTTCTTGCGGTTCCTAGGGATGTCAGAAGGTCTCAATGCTGAATGAATGGGTGCAAGGAGGAATCTTGCTCCCTGCTCCTAGCTCTTTCCTTACTTCCTCCATTATTTGGATAGCACTTACTATGGAGACTGCTGAGGCACTTCCACTGTGGTTTACATCCCCCCCACCAATTTGACGTATTTGGGGTGAGCTTCAGGAGATAGTGATTTACATGTTATCCCTGAGCAGAGAGCAGAGAAATTTGAAGGCGTGGATTCTAGTGAGGCAAATTGCACAATTTTGGCTAATGCAGCGAAGCAAGAGCACAGCCTGTCCTGAGATGTACATAAGGCAAAATTCACAGGAGTTGAGACATCATGATTTTTGTTTATATTTCTGTTGCGAAAAAACAATCAGGGACTAGGCTGCCTGTGATATAGGGTGAAAGAGCGCCCTGTGAGTCTATTTTTGGCAGTTGGCAAACAACTAATGGTGCACTGCTGCCACTAACAGGTACGTATCGTGGAATTAGATAGATTTTTTCTTCACTCTCAAAATAAGCTTTACAAGTTTTCCCTTACAGCTATCCTATATCTCTGCAATGCTTTGACACACAGCCAAAAAAAAATCTCCTGTGGCTGGGTGTCATTGGGCAATATCGTCATCTAGCACCTTTTAGAAGAGGCAATAGCGACTTTTCTTGATGAGGAGTTGGCAACACTGCCACCACATCTCCCATGCTTTGATGCCCTCTTTGTGTGGCGGGCTCCTCTGAACTACTGCGTCAAAGAAATACCATGTAAGAGGGAGAAGAAGAGGAAAAAGTAGAAGACCAAGCTGAAAGGTCAAATGCAGAAAGAAATTCCATATCGAGCTTTGCTTGTAATGGCTTGCCCTGCTGAGTACGCTCTTCTCTGCCTTACTGAGTTTTAGTTTCATATGCATGTTTAAGATGTTATATAAATCTTAAACAACAACAAAACATGAAAATCTACCTTTATTTGGAAGGATCACAGCACGGTGGACCCTTTTTAAATCAGTATAGTGCAGGTTCCAGCAAAATGTGCAAACACATCACTGATCTCTATTTATTTACTGGATTGCTGATTGCCCAAAAAAAGTGAAGCCAAAGTCTGCCATGCCGGTACTCCCCACTCCCACGGAGGCGAACAATCAAAATGCCTATGTGTGTAGCATTTGGCTGCAAAAACAAGCAATTAGCTGGCTTTGGAAAGTCGTTTTACAGGTAATTTCACTGTCAGTGGATGAACTTACCTAGAAAATCCATATATACGCCAATGTATTACATAGTATAGTATGCAGCATAACATTAGTCTGGCTATCTTAGTAGTACAAATACTTTTTTACTGTACTTCAGTACACTTTTTAGTCATCTATACTTTACTCCATTACTTATTTTTCTTCCTACTTCTGACTTCTACTTATTACATTTTCACACAAGTATCTGTACTTTCTATTAATTAAATATATATATATATATAAAAATGTTACTCGTTACTCTTGGCTTCGGTTTAATGAAGAGGTCAGGGATTAGTGGACCGCGGTCCGGTGTCATGCCTAAAAGTGCATGCCTGCCGAGATATGCATCCCCTGTACGGGTGTTATGAACAACATTTAATCCAAAGATTTTGTGCGAGGTACGGCTGATTTATTTGTTGTAGTCTCTTGTTATTCACACACAACAATAAACAGTGATAGCCGACATGAGTTTTGAAACTGCAAAGCTTTGTCTTAAGCGAAAAATCAAATGCGCATCCACACAGACCAGTGTGATGCATTCACGAGCATCAGATAGCTATGGTGCATTCAGGAGCATGTGACATTTCATACTTACAAGGAAAGAGACATAAACGGAACAGAACTAAACTCATACAATGATGTATTTATTCAGAAAGATTGTGGGCTTTCTTACAATACTGAATGCTCTATAATTGTATTTCTGTTATTTTTTTGATTATGCACATCTGCTAGCATTTTATTCTAAAAAATCTATAATATTGAAGCAGCAAATTATCAAAGTTTTTCATAAGCCTGTTTAAAAGCCCCAAATGAGGCTTCAAATCATGCAGCCACAATTGTGCTGTCATTGTATTACAGGGCGGGATTTGCATTTGCTGACTTTTGTCCTTTAACTACTGATGAATATACAGGAATACAGTCATGCAAGTGTCAACTCCTCTGAGACAGCACGGAATGCAATTTTAGGCCATATTCTATTTAAAAAATATTTTTTATTTCAAACTTCAATGTATAACATGGATGCATAAATACCTCCTTTTATTGCAGTGTTAAATTCTGTTTAAAGAAACAGATCATTAAAAATGTCTCTGGACCTTCACGGGTAAATGATTGTCTTTATTCGGATCCCGCTGATTTTTAATTGGTTACCCCTGGTTTAATGTTTATAAATATTTGTTTCACGTCATGTGCGCCATCCAATGCAGATTATTGGCGCCTTCCACATCTAGTGAAAACTAGTGTAATTGGATCAGTCATATAACACAAACACTCATTGGTTAGCTAAAGGAAATCATCAGAAGCAAGCAGGTGTTCTTCAAACTGTGAATTGTCTATGCCATGTTACAATGTCGAATTCAGAAAAAGATGTTGAAATGTCTGAAAGGTCGGACGCAGGCAAGAGCGTATCAGGAGATGGAGACGGAGACCAACAAGACCTCTCTCTTAGAAATAGTCGAAAAATTGAGCTTTCAATTCATATAGTGGCATCTGGCTGTTTTTTTTTTAAAGGTTACTTTATACTTTTATACTTTAAGTAGTTTTTGGAGCACATGCTTTTTCACTTGTACTTGAGTAAAGAGACTAAAATATTTATTTGGAGCTGTCGTGAGAAAAAAGTATTCAACTATTCATCCTAGGTAAATAAACGGAGATCGATGGATTTCACTCAGTCGGCACATTTATTCATATCTTTGCAAAGAGAGAACAGTCATCATGAAGCCTTCATGACATAGCATTCTGCTCTGTTCTGATCTGGGCAGCATTCGCCCCCCCCTACTTACAACCATGGAAAGCAGTCAGAGTCATAAAAAGTTACACACACTTTGGTTAACAGTAACATGTTATGAATAAACCTTGAGAAAGAACCTGATTTGTTATGGGAAGAAGCAATGTCTGGTCTACAAACACCAGCCTGGAGAGAAATGTGTGGCCTTGAGAGAGAAACAGACTGAGTGAAAACTTTTATAGTGAGTAAATAGGATAAATTAATATATAATAGAAGAAAGATAAAAATTTTCCGACAACAGAACTAAAAGCTTAACAGAACAGCTGCACCTTTCACCAGGTAATTATCTCTGCCTCCTCATATTTCTTAGTTCATGGCTCCTTACTTCTTTCACAGTTTCTCTTTAACTGTCTCCTTTATTTTCTCAGTGGTCAACTTTTATGTGTCCAAACTAAGTAGACAACACTTAAAGCTGAAAGTCTGTTACCGAATAAATAAAATATGGTAAATGGGCAACGCTTATATAGCAGACATCTTAATGTTTCTGGCACAACTTTACCAACTTCCAAGGTACATAAAGAGGGTGACTGAGCTGCCCAGATGAAAGGAAATATCCAAAATATTTCATGTCCTTCTCCTAGACAACTATGACATATATGTGGCACAAATTGAGACTAAGTTTATTTCTCCTGTGTCTCAGTTTTTTTCTCTGGAGAAATAAGAGGACTAAAGCTTGATTTAGTCTCCCCTTAAGACATCAACAAGCTCAAATATAATTCTCAGACTTTCTTAACTTTTTTGTCTCGTTTTCATCACACGCAGATAAATCAGAGAGCTCTCTCTATGAACTCAGTCTACTCTCATTACAGCTTCATTGTCCTTTTTGAAAACCATTAACTTCAGCCTTCCAAGAATTGACTTCAAAATGTTATGCAATGCTTAAATACAGATAGAAGTATTAGATGTTGCTGTGAAATAAATGTTCATTGGTCAATGTTCATAAGTTTTGCTGGGAATGCTCAAAATAATTATTATCCAAAGCCTTAAAAATACTGTATGTATTAAAAATGATAATTTAATGCCAACTATGAAACAATGAGACATTTCCTCAAATCAGGAAAAGATCAAAGATATATTAATAATTGGAGGCCAATAGCTTTTTTGAATGTAGATTACAAATTATTCACCCTTGTCCTTTAGTAGTCCTGGATGGATGGTGTTGAAAACACTGGATAAATCAAAAGAACATAATCTTTTCAAAGTGCTTCCAGATTTCTTGAGGTGAGCCAAAGCTTGGTGCAGAGAGGAAGATGATGGCATCATCTACTCCAATCTCAGGCTGATACGCAAACTGCAGTGGATTCAATTAAGTTCTCAAGCTTTCGCCTTTCATTAAGAAATGTATATGCATTCTCAATTCCTGGCTGCAAAGAGATATGTCCATTTTAGATCCTCATTATAAATGTGGCGGCTCATTTTTAAGGTGAAATATCTTTTTCCTAATCATGGTGGGCTTTGGTAACAAAAAAAATAGGCTTTATGTCTATAGTTTATTGGAGATATAATAATCAAAACAGGAGCCTCTAAGGTGCTGTATTTTCATTCTGTGTTGTAAAACAAAATAGCAAAATTAAATCTTTAAAGGAAAACAAACTTGCCCATGAACTGAGTATACATATGCCTAATAGTGCTGTCTACCTGTCTTAGGCATTATTTTGTTCTACTTTAATACCTAAAACTATGTTATGTGCACTCCTCGTGTTTAATGGGAGTATTTTATCCAATTTTGAATCAGTATTGGTGTTGGCTCTACATTTATTGTGATGTCTGCTGAAAAGAACTAACATGAGCAGCTCTGCAGCTGTGGAATATAAAAGGCTTTGTCTTCCACAAGTGTCTATGGCAAATTGGACTAACTCTGAATATAAGGTTTATTTTTAACTGTTTAATCTACGTACCACCTATTATCTAAGATGCTTACACCAACTTTCCCCTTAGAGGCAGTCCCTATTCTTTGGTTGGATGTATCAGGAGGCTCACCTGCACTGGTGGCTTCAGGAACCTCTAGAACCAATAGTACAAATCAATATGGCTCAGGGCTGCTAGTCTCTTGCACAGAATATTCCTCTTTCTTCTTGAAGCTGAGCTATGAGCATCTACGAGCCGATTTACCAGATCCTCCCATGTTTGCACATGTGCAAACAAGGGAGTTGTTCTTCTTCTTTCAGATTGACGAGTACGACCAGCACTATCTCTCGGCGCTGAGTCAGACGTGTGGTTTTTGGATGCATAGTGTGAGCAGTTGGGTTACAGAGTGTTGGGCATGTAAGACATACGTCAAGAGCTGTGAACTTTTGTTCCCTGTGGTATTGTACAGTTTGGGCTGTAGCTGTGTACAATGATTGAAAATATAGAACAGTGTATGCCCAGCTTTAGGATTTGGATTGCTGTTATTCTGTCCTTTAACTACTGATTTCAGTAGTTAAATTTCAGCACTGGTAAAATGTTACTGGCATGAACAAAAAATGGGGCCAATTATATTTATATATATATATATATATATATATATATATAATATATAATATGTAATTAATTAATAATTAATGATTAAGAAATAAAGAAAGCAGGTAGAAGGAACGATTATTTGAAACTAGCGTATGGATTAGAGACGGAGAACCTGGCACAAATGCAAGTACGCTGGGACAAAGTGAAACAATGTGTGGCAATGCAAACCTGAAAATAGCACTTGAATAGAATATAATAGAAAAGAATAGAATAGAATTGTCCTAATCTGCTGTGATAGCTGGCCTTAATTACTCATGCCGTTCACCTGCTTAACTCTTTTCAACTCCTAATTCTCACTCATCTCATCCACCTGCCAGTTGCCCTTATATTGGGCACAGTTCAAGCTATCATGGCCAGATCATTAGATGTTATTTTCTGTTCAGTTCTGTTGATTGCAAGGTTCATGTCCTGGATCCTGGCGGCTAGTGGAAAGACGGTTTTGTGTCCGCTTTGTCTCCTGCTGGTCCACTGGTCCTCCCCTGCTGAGTCCTCTGGGTTTTTGGCTCTTTACGCAGGGAGGATCACTTTTTATTCCAGTAAGCGTGGCTCCAAGGTGGAGACCAGTTTAAAGGTCCTGCTCAAGGTCTGGTTCCGTGTCTCTTCTACCCTCTTCCACTGAGCCTGCCCGTCTTCTCTTCTCTGCTTGGACTCCAAACCTGACTGGGAGCTCTAGGATGCCTGGAAGCCTGGATCCTGCTTGTTCTGTCTGTTCCTGCCTGTTCTGAATCCCTGTCCAGGATAGGCTTCCTCCAGTTCCTGCAAAAATATTTTAGAAGCTTTTACTTGAGGTCAGTATTATTTCTACATTTGGGAGGTTTATGTTTCAACTAATCTTTTAATTGTACCAATATTTTCCTTTAGACTGGAAATAATGTTGACATTTTGGAGTCACTCAAGTAGTCAATTAAATTTAATGTGAAATCTGTGAAAAGTAGTAGGGATTAGGGGGATACAGGGGAGGTTCACAAACCCTGAAAAAAGTACCATCAAAGACAAGTGATAACAGCGGAAATATGCTCACAACATAAAACAATTGTAAGAAGTATTTATTAAAGTTCATATAAAATGCTTATCAAGAAAAGAGCTTGTTACATTTACTTTCAAAAAAATTATTTCTTTAAATAATAGATTTCAGATCCAAATTTGTCTTTCTATTAATACTTTTGATCTTAATAATAAGAGAACAAAAACAGTGCAAAATGTTTTAACACCTCCTTAGGAGTCTTTGTTACTGTAATTCTGCCACCTTAAAGTAACTCAACTGGTAGTTGGAGTGGTGCTACTGGTGAGCTACATGAGGCCTATCCTCTCCTGCAGGCTTCACACACATTACTTCACATGTCCAGCATGTCATCCATCACAAAAAGTTGCCATGCAGCAATCCTTTCTCAAAGCCTGCACGACCTGTCGTTGCATCAACTTCTATTTCGAAATTTACCAGACAAGCTTTTCTCTACTTATGTTTGACCTTCTATGGGGCTCATCTGTTTTGGAAATTGACACATTTTGCTCCGTCATCCGTCACAAAAAGACTTGATCGATAAATCGGAAGGGAGGATTGCATCATGCTGCAGTGCAACAAAGCCAGAAGGAATTACCACAATGATTATAAATGCTTATATGTGTGATGGAACACAGGACATATAGATGAAGGAGTCTGTTTGAATGAGGGGTCAGGCCCGTTCTAAGTCAGAAACAATTCAATGAGCCACCTATCATTCTCCTGGGTCATTAGTCTGTTGCTTAGGATTGAGTTTTGTATTTGGCCATTTGAACTGGATGAGATTGCTTGTGTTGTTTATTTTTAAATGAGTTTCAAAAGACTGGAATTGAAGACTGTTATTGTAAAGTATAATAGTTAAAGAGGTATGAATCATTTTCCAAAATGCTGATCTATGCAAGAGTTCAACTCTGTTGTTAGAAGAGTTTTGACATGATTTCTCTTGAACCCCTTGGTTTATCTGCTAGGAATAAAAAGCTTAATTTCTCCTTCTGTTTCTCATTTGTCCATTTAAAATTCATTAGCATCTGATGTCATCTAACTTCCTTTTTTGAACGTGGTCTACTGTAAGTCTATCTCCTCACAATTTTTTTTTAGTTTACCTCTGACCGTTTTCTCTTCTGTTTTTTTCTGTATATTTCCTCACCAACTTCTTGCCCCTCCTTTTACTGTTCCCTTGCCATCCTCCTATTACGATTTTGTCTCTTGTGTCTGCTTGGTTGACAGAGTGGAAATCGGATGAATCAGACTTGCATGTCATTGAGGCATTTGAGTGAAGTTTATGTGAATCTGGTTTAGTAAATATGGTGGCAGCTGACAGAGCTGTGGAAATCATTCACAGTCGAGCAGCACAGAGACACTCCCACATAGCGGGTTAAGTGTGCTCACTGTTAATCCTGCGAGTGTGAGTGGGTGAAGCTGGTGCCCACTCATGTTTTTGTTTTTGCTGCATGATGCATCATTGGTGTACCACATTTCATACAAATCATTACAATACTATCACTATGAAAATGGAAGAAGTTGATAAATACATATTCATAACAATATTTATCCTGCATTAAATTATTAAAGTAGTTCCAATTGAAGTTTTATAAGCATCTACTGAGAACAACCTATCACAGTGTACTTCATACCCTTTTATATACAGACAGGTTAGATTTCTCAAAAACCTTTATTAAGTAAACAGATCTGCAGTAAACGAAAGGGGCATCTGAGGCAGGAACCTCTGCAGGTAGAGAGCCAGGTTAGGGATTACGTCTATCTGGAGGAGGATAATTATGAATGTGTAAGCCACTAACTTTGTCTCAAAGTTCAGTCCACACCCAGAGGACAAGGTTAGTTGCAGCTGGTTGGCTGCCGACAAGACTCCCAGACGTTGAAGTCCCAGAGGCCATACACGAGGCAGGAGATGAGATCTGAGCAGACCGAGAGGGCGAAGCCAAAGCCTGTGTTGAGGGCGTACTTATGAGTCGGGACCAAAAGATCAGAGATCCGAAGAGGTACCAAAGGAAAATCCAGGGCCGTGTCAGAAATCTGCTCCAGCTTCAGTAAACAGGCAGAATCCATCAGGAGTCCGAGGACAGGTCAGGCAAATAGATCCGAACGAAAACAGCCATGCTCCAAGGTTCAGAGGCAGAACGGGTCATGTTCAGGTAATAAGAAATACTTAGATATGTTGAAAAACCAACCAATGGCTCCAATAATCTGGCACTGATGACTGCTAGAAGGCAAGTTAAATAGAGGCTGGAGCAGGTGGAGCAGATGAAAGGTAATGAGAAACTAGGTGGAGCTAAGCAGGTGAATAGAATGAACAGTCATCAGCGCCAAGATCATGACAACATTATTCTAACCTATATATGTACATAATATACTGTAAGTATTGATTTGATATTATTTTACATTATTTCACTAAAATTGTTATTGCATACTTTATTGTATATGCCTATTTTCTTTTTATCTCATTATTTTAAACACCAGAATTTGCATATGTTATATGTAATGTTACCATACATAATTGTTCTATAACATTAGATGTTATAATCAGTTACTCAGTACTTGAGTAGCCTTTTTACCAAGTACATTTTTACAGTTGAGTACACTTGAGTAATTTCTTAGATGTCTAAAAAAAAAAAAAATAGCTAAATAATGCTACTTTTACTTGAGTAAAATTTTTGTGTACTCTACTCACATCTGGGAAATAAGAAATGCTGTTTAGAGTTTGAAAAAAAGTTAAGAAAATTACTAGATAAATATTTTTTTCATTTTCAGTTTAATTCAGTTTATTTATATAGCCCCAATTCACAACACATCTCAAGGCACTTTAAAGTTCACCAGATCTTACACTCAAATTCATAAAAAGTTTTCAATGTAAGGAAAACCGGTTGGTTGCATCGACTCATTGACTCGAAGGCAATTCCTCACACTAAGCATGCTTGTAGCGACAGTGGAGAGAAAACACTCCCCTTTAACAAGAGGAAACCTCCAGCAGAACCAGGTGAGTGGCCATCTGCTGAGGTCGACTGGGGTTAAAGGAGTTTTAATACATGTAAACTTTTGAGAATCATACCTACAAAACAATGAAAACTTTTTTCCTTGGTTGATGGATAACATAACCAAGGAAGTCTTCACTTAATTGTTGTCTTTTTACATTCAAATCATTTCTATTTGTATTCCTACCACTGGCATTATGTGCCTAGCTTTAATGCCAGGCCAAATATCAAAAAAGGATTTTACTCCCCCCTTTCAGAGGCATAGACCAGTAATGGGTATTGCAGGCTAATAAAGACTTTAATGACTCCCCATACTTAAGGGGCAGACCTGTTCTTTCAGTTTAATTTGCATGTCTAAGACAAAACCAGGCTTTGTTTGGGCTACTCTATAAAGCTTGGGATTAAACGCTAATTCTGACATTTTAAATTGAAAAAGCCTTCTGGATGGGAAGCTAAATGTTTTCAAACTTGGAAAACAAAGTCCAGTGGATTTTTTTATTTTTACTTTTTGGGAATGACTATGACCTGGATGACTGAGAATCTTCACCAGCATTTGATAGAATCATTAAAAACTTTGTGAAGAGGAAATGTTTAGGCCAAAAAAAACTTTGTGGCATATCTGCCATTTTTTAATTCTTATTCCTCTCATTATTATGAGAAAACATAATTAATGAAAATCAAAATATATTGAAAACAAGAGAAGATTAAACAAAATGTAATCAAACATAAATTCTGTTTTAAATTACAAAAGCAAAAAAGGAAAAACCAAATCCCTCCTGTCATGAAATTATTGTTCACTATTTGTATATTTTTGAATGGACAATCAAACTCCTAGTTTAACACAAATTTCTTAAATTCATGTTGTTTTCTTTACATTTCTCAGTTTATACCAGTTATAATGAGCCTCTGCCAATGTCCCTGCAGATATGTGTGCTCTACTGTCATTTCTTTGTGTATTCTCACTCAAACAGCAAAACTATTGTTAGATGTCAGTCGTTATCTGCTGCTGTTCATACTGTGATTTTTCTCTTTGCATGTGTAAAAACATATGGTGAGTCAGTGTGTAGGAGTTGAGTGCCAGTATGTGTGTGGGTGAGGGAGAGCTAGTGGTTATGAATAGGAGAGAAGGTTTGGGTTATGCACCAATAGATGGCACTCTACCCTTTTGTGATTTGGTACACCATGACCTGGAACAGGATAGTTTTAAGTAATTATTTTTTTCTACACATCAGATTGCAAAACTGATTTTTATTTAATTTTCTAGCTTTGTTAACTCTCTAGTAAATTCAATTTAATAAAGATGAAAACCCATGCTATGCAGAGTGTGCCTTTCACTTCTTTTGGAGGATTGAAGTAAAATTGAGATTTTAAGTTTTTTAAAAGGGTACAAGAAGGAATTCAGGAAAGATAACTGTTCAAATGAAGTGAAACTCTGGTTTAAAGCTGCAGTATGCTGTTGCCTGTTCTAAAAATAGGCCATACCGTAACTCAGTTACATAAATGTGTGACTCACTGGATAAAATATTTTTTGAGTATTATTTCATACAGCTCATTTCAAATCACTACCAAAGTCTGTGGGTGTGGTAAAGGGGGGCAATATAGTGACACTCCTGTGTGATATAGAAACCTGCAGTTTTTTACTGTGTTCCTGAAGAAATACAGTTAACAGAAACAAAACAACAAATTTGAACAAATGCAAAAATGTATATATTTGATTCAGTGGATTTTATTCTTGTTTCCTTATTTCAAATATGATTTAAAAAATAAAATGCCTTAAATCACTAAGCATACAGAGCAATTAGGACACCTACCTCTTTCGGACAGATCAAAACAAAGTAACATATAATTCTGAAGTGAAAGGAAAAAGATAGATGGCTTTAAATTTTTTATTAAAATACTTTTCTGATGAATTTGGAATACATTTTCAGTCAACCCATCTAAAATCTTGGAAGTCTTTTCTATTATTATTATCATATGAGCTTTAAATTGGAAATAGTTGTTTCCCCTCATCTGCCAAAGTGTGAAAGGGGTGCAAAGGCCTGTAAACAACCAGGTTCTTGTTTTGTTTTATTTTATTTTTTATTTTTTTGGGGGGGGGGGCAAGGTATGCTGAGGAAGTAAAGTAGGACCAGAATTAAGCATCCCCAGTTTAATGTCCTATACTTGGTCAATCATGGGAGTTGGCTCTGAGCTTGTCTGCCTTGCTGTGTCTTTCCTGGACCAGGCTGCCTTTTACAGCTGCTTTTTGTATCTTTGCTTCTGTCTCCTTGAAACCAAGCCGGCCTTTGGCAAATGGCCGCTCACACTGAGCCTGGTTCTGCTGGAGATTTCTTCCTGTTAAAAGGGAGTTTTTCCTCTCCACTGTCGGTACAAGGATCCTTAGTGTGAGGGATTGCATTCGAGTCAATAAGTTGGTGCAATCAACTGGTTTTCCTTAGATAGAAAACTTTGAAACAATTTGCTTTTATGATGCTGGGAACTGTAAAGTGCCTTGAGATGATGTGTTGTGAATTGGCGCTATATAAAAAAACTGAATTGAATTGAATACTGCACTTGTATGCAATGTGCTAAACTCTTTTTTTACTTCATAGATTTAGTTATGTTTAAACTAGGGCTTCAATCAATTATAATTTTCCAAGTCAATTAATCTGTTTATTATTTTTTCAATTAATCGATTGATAATTGGACAACCAAATATTTCTTAAAGAAGACTTTTTTTTACAAAATGAAGGCAGGTGAAACTAAAAATTTTCCATTTGAGGAGTTCTAGATAGAGCATATTGAAAAACAAAAAACTTTTTTATCTTAATTGCAAAATATTTACATATTTTCTTTTACAATTTTGTTATAATTACTACTCTAAGTGGGTTGCTCTGTCAGCTATAGGGATGTTTTAGAGCCTCTATACTCTATATAACGATGAATCTATTACTCAATTAGTTGACGATTATTTCAATAATCAATTAATTACGATTCATCCGATTAAATGTTTCAGCCCTAGTTTAACTGAAACACACCCATATCCTGGACCTCTTACGTGTTTCAGCATGTCTTGACGTGGTTGTTCTTTTACTACTATTCAATAATAATACATGTTGGATATTATTTTAGGATATCCCTCTAGTTTGTGCTCTACTATGATTTGGAGTATGCTTTTCATTTTAACTCTAGAGTGTTTATTTCTCAGGTTGTACATTTTGCAATATTAAATAATATGTTACTCTTATGTTCATTTTTCATTCTTATTTTAAATTTTGTTTAAATCTATATAATTTCATCCTATTCTATTCTATACTATGCACTACGTTATTTCTAAAGTCAATTGAGTCTGAATTATATAACCTATACTGGTGTATTGTGTAAAAACACCAAAGTTTGTGGGTGCACTGTTTCAAATTGTGGTAATTAATGTGTGTGTTCTTGATTTTGCTGTGGTGCTTTTGTAGAAAGAGGAAACAAATAATTAATTTACATAATCTGAATTTATTGAACATGGTAGTGTACAATGCCGTGGAAAAAGACCTGAAACGGCATACATTATTTTTTGCAAAACAATCCTTTATAACAATAAAACTATTAGGGAGAAAAGTGCTCAAAATGCAATTTAATTGTTAAAATCTAAAAGCTACCATCTCTTCTTTAAACAAGTAAACTGGTTATATAGCTGATCATCAAGCAGAATCATGGACTAGGAGTAGAAATTGATGAGACTAGCAAATTATGGTCACAAAGGATGCACAGAAAATAGAGCATTCATTATCTCTTAGGAGGCAACAGCGTACATTATCTTCAGCAACATAGCTGTAAAAAAAAATATAAGACATGGATTAACACTGGCCAAATAATTAACAATACATGCCTGACTACTTTAAAAAGCATAAGTAAAATGTCAGTTTGAGGTGATATTCACCAGTTATACTCTTTCATTTCTTTAGTTCACAACATTTTATATTTACGAAACCTAAAATGCTTATAAGGAAGGCGTGCAAGTTAAGCTCTTGCAGTTTTTGTGTGATGCTAAGCAGTTTGACTTGAATTAAAAGGGCATATGGTATGTTGTACTAACAAAGCAAACGTTCTGATGTGATAAGGGTTCACTCATAAACAAAAAACATGCCAATTCTTTTTGCTATTGATTTCTTTTTTTCTGTTAGACTAAATGTTACTCTGCAGCTTGGTGTACTTGATAAAGGAAGTGATAAAGGTAGGAGGCAATGACACAGGAGAAGTTAGCATTTTTCAGTCAGGGTCAAGATATTTAAAAAACAAGTTTTCTTAAGTACCATAAGGAAAAAGATGTAATTTCACAGTAATTAAAAGATATATATCTAGATATATATATATATTTAGATCAATGGAATATAAGTGTCAGTCTGCTTGGAAGCCCAAAAAACTTAAACTGTAAAGCATGGGCTACAATGGCATGTAATTATTTAACTTTTAAATTTCACAAGAGACTATTGCTGGGTATGCTTGTTTTCTCAGTCAAACAACATGTATTAAAGCACATGGTTGGGTTAGTTTAGATTGTCAGCTATATAAATCTGCCTGGTTATAATTGTTTTGAATATGAGAATTGGAAAAAGTACAAGGATGTATTTGATTCTTCTGGACTACCGATTAGGTAATACAGCCATAGTATCGGCGAGCAAGCAATGGTGAACTCAGCAACAGCCTCTTAGCAAAAGACAATCTTTAATATTTTCTTCAATTGAAGTTTTCAGTTTTAAATTGTCTCACAAAAGTGAGAAAATCTATCATGTTCTTGTAAATATGTTATGCATTTGTTTTTATTGGACAACAATGTGTCCATGTGATTCTACATAATATCTGTGCAAAACTGTACAACTGTGTATATTTGCTACTTTCTTAAAATAACTCATTACACAGACATTTGTGTCTAAAGCCCTGGCAACAAGTGAGAACTAACCTGAGGGCAAATGTCCATATTGTGTCCATAGTGTCAAGATTTTTTGTGGTCACCCTTATTTTTCAGCACTGCCTTAACTCTCTTTGAGCATGGACTTTACTAGATCTTCGTGTGTTGCCAGTGGAGTCCCCTTCAACTCCTCCACAATGACAGAGCTGTTGGATGCTAGATGCCTTTTGTTCTCCAGATTCTTTCAGAGTACATCCCCAAGGTGTTTAACAGAGTTGAAGTTCAGAAAACATGTTTGGCCAGCCCACCACCTGTACCACCAGATGTTTTAACAGGGTAGTGGTCCATAGTGATACTCATGGAGGAATACTGCCCTGTGACCACTTTCCAAAAGGTGAGAATTATGTTCGGCTCAGTATGTCACAGTACATACAATACCTCAATATACTATAGCTCTCCTCATCCAGTAGCTCTCATGCTGCCTACCATCAAGATACTCCCACCAACTAGCTTTAATGAGGACAAGACATTTTTGTCTTTGCATTTCTAAACTGGTTTCCACCACACATGCTTGACATAAACTGAATCAAATACGGTTTTCTTGGTCAACTCCACATACTGTAGTTACAAAACTGGTCACAATATGGATATTATCCCTCTAGGGAATAATCACTTTTAATGCTAGAGTTGTATCTTTATTTTTGTCTCATTTAAGACATCATAGAATATTTACAAAATTTGAGGTGTGTAGTTACTTTTGTTAGATAGTAGTACTGCTAAAAAAAAATAGGTGAGTCAAAGCAGATGTAAGGCTTCCAAAGAATTATTCAACATCAATTTCATAGCACAATATTTCATGTTTTATCTACAATCAAAGTAATATGCTGATATTGATATGGATTTCAAAAAACATAAATAAAATCCAAAACCATGTCTTTAGCAGTGATTAATGGGTGCATAATAAAATGTCGGCCAGGTAATTCTGATACCTTTTGTCAGTCACAACCTCTGATTTCTGTGATAGATGGTAAGTAGGCAAATGTCTATTAGTTCCTTTATCAAACACTAAAACAGTCTGTAATACTTGGCATTTTACGAAATTTTAGAGATAAGGAATCAATGTCTTTGTTTTGGATCTCAATTTTCCATGAGATATAAAATTTTTAAAATATTGCTGAAGTTACAATGTAGTCTTAGAATTGCATAGTTTGTTTTGTTGTCTTGTGCACTGCTGAACTGGGTATTCATTGTAAGATAGGACATTGTTACATAACAGTCAACTAAAAGTGTCACAGAAAACATTTACTGAATACAGAGAAACTAATGCAAATTCTTATTCCAGTAAAATCCTCATTGACAATTTTAGGTCCATCTTTTCAAATCTACCATGAAATCCTTTTTGATTATTCCATTGCTTTCATTATTTTTGAATTTGAAGGGTGCTCCTATTAACAAAAGATGTGTTTAATGAAAACATATTTCTGGATAATGGATGGTAAACACACCATCTTTATTTTTAGACACCAAATGGCTTTATCATGTCAGCAACAAATGTAATGAAAAAACAGTGGATAATCGTATGCAAATCCACGGAAGGCTTCTAAATGAATATGTTTTGGTGTATTTATAAGGTTTGATGATAGAACAGATACACTGGTTTTGCTGCTTTTTCATTGAAAATGTCACAAAAAGGTTGTCAGCTGAAGACCTAAATGTCAACATGTGAGCAAATCTTCTAGCTTTATCAGAAATACAATAAACACAAACAAGAAAGAAGACAGGTGCATTCCAGGTAAAAAAGTCAAATTGCCTCTTTTGAATCAAAGATTGTTGTCAGGCTCCTTAAAGATGGCACCTACAAAGAATGTAAATTAAGTTTACTAGGGTGTCATTGTTAAATAAAAAGGCTTTAAAGTGCAAGGCATGTGCAGCGCAGTGAAAAACTAAAAAGTGTTGATTAAAGACTTTCTACTTTTCTTTTTTTTCACATCAATTGGATAAAAGTCAGATTTTCACTAAAATGATTGTTTTGGGATCCAGGGGTTATTTACATGTTCATATCTGTTGTCTTTAGGAAATACATTTTAGCAAAAGCAAATAAGGAATAAGAAAAAAATAATAAAGGTAAAAGAAGTGATTTTTTTTTTTTGCAATATTTGCATTCGTGTAAATGAACAACTTTCTCCCACTAAAAAAGTTAATTATTTCTGACTTTGTTGTATTTACCAAGTAGACTTTGAAAAAGCGTAAGATTTAAAAACATTTTTTTTATATATTCATCTTTATTCTGTTATTTGAGTTACCTTTATGGAAATACAATATTTTTTTCCCCCATGTACAGCACTTTGGATCATCCTGCTACTGAAATATGGCATATAAATAAACTTCCATCACCTTGTATCTATTTGGGTTTTGCTTCTTAATGTACAGGAAAGATATGCCTATAAAGCAAATTAAATGTATTTAATTTTGCCTTTAAATTAGCCAAATATTAGATATACAGCACCTTACAAAATATTCATATGCCTTGAACTTTTCCAGATTTTGTCATGCTGACATTTACTAATTTGGAATTATGAAAAAAAAAGCAAAAACAAACAAAAACAAAACAGTGCATGATAGTGGTATCAAAGCAACATACCACAAAGTAAAGATTAAATATTTCTGAGAACTGTCCATTTCAACACCTGTAAATAAAAACCTTAAATTTACATTTATAGATACTACTTAACAAATCTCAGATAATTTGAACTTTTTTTAAAGAACAAACACAACTTTCAGGGAAAGGATTCAGAGGTGTGAAACACACACATGCCACTTTTTTTTTTTTTTTAAATAACTGAAAACAATGTTTCTTTTTCTTCCACCATACCCTGAAGCACTACTTTTTGTTGGGTCAATCACATAACAGTTTGTGGCTACAATGTGATATAATATGAAAATAGCCAAGCAGTGCGAATCCTTTTGCAAGGCACTGTAAAGAATATGAAATCTGAAAAAAAAACAAAAGGTAGCTTTTGTATGTGTTTATATTTTACAGATTCTCATTTGTTTTCACACGTTTTTACTTACATGTGAGAGTCGGACAGTATAATAAACCAGGGCAAAAATATTGATCAAGCACATGTCTTTGATGATTTTGCTTTTCATCCTCCTTACTCTTGGAACAAAGAGATATTAAGCCAACAACAAAATACAATGTTATAGGAATGAAATAAAAGAACACAAAGACCAAAAGGAACTGGCAGAGAAATTGTTCCTGCCAGTCACAATGAAATTAGTTAGAAGAGCCAGGAGTCCTTTTTTTTTTTTTTTTTTTTAACCATCGGTTCCCTTCCAATCCAGAAAGGGAATTTGTCCTCAAAAACACTTAAAGTGCATGGATATTTTTTAAAGTTAAAAAGAATAAATACATGTGACAGAGACACTCTGTGTAGTTGGTACAGTATATGCTTCTTCAATATAGGTATTTTTAAGTATTTTTCTATCAAATTTGGCAAAGCATAATAGACAGATCTACAAATTAAGAAGGTCCTTACATATAAACATATCTTATTTTTTCATAACATTAGATGATCGGGAAAAAAATGAGAGTAGTTGTTGTTGGAAATGGATCAAGGAATTGGAGTCCCACATGCAGCCCTGGAAAAGTTGGCAATCAGAGTTGGTACATCTGCTCTCAAAAGGCCTACTTTCAAAGGGAGAACTTAAAAAAATAGAATGCTGGAGTGCTTGGCAAGCGTCTGTCATCTATTTTAATGAGTAAAAATGTGTGTGTGTTTTTGTGTTTGGGGGTATATGGGGGATTGTGTGAATGTTGAGTAATCAGGTCTTTATATTCTCCAGGAAGACATAATCTTAGACAGTGTCCCTGCAAGACAAAAAGACGAAGAAAAGAAGGGTTAATCAGTGGAAAAAAAGGCATCTGCATGCATTCAGCGGGTAGATAATTTTAAATTGCATCATATTTAAACATATTGGTTTAAGCATAAATACACCTACACATGCACACCTACTTCATTGCATATCCTTTTACATCTGCCTGCACACAGGAACAAATGCACATGGGTATGATGTAACAGCTTTTTATTGCTTGGTCTTCCAGGCAAAGGCTTGCACAAATTTAAAGTCTGAATTTGAAAGCTGATCATATTCAGTTTCTAAACTTTTTCTCAACTCATATCCATGCAGACTTTCCTGAGATTTGTGGGGAAACCTAAGTCAGATATTTCACACCTCCACCTCTTCAGCCCGATGTGTTAAGGTAGGAGACACTTTTGACAGCAATGAGAGCCATTTTCAGTATGCCAGTTCACATGGTGAATAGAAAAAAAACAAAAATACTGACCGAAAATCTAAGAATATCTGCACAGATCGATTTTAATAAAGGAGAGGAAGACTCTTGTGGGCCTTTGTTGGTGTATTTTACGATACTATTGGTTCAATAATATAAACTAATAAATTAAAATTTTTAAACGTAATTTTATTTTGGTAATTTAGTTGATATGACCCTTCTTAGCATTATTTATGTGTTGTATTCAAAACACTACACTAGAGACACATTACAGAGCACAAAAAGACTTTCAGAATTAAACAATGTCACATAATGTTAGTTAAGCAAAAAAGTTTAACCAGGCTTTTATGCACGCACTCAATGCTGTATAAGAAAAAACAACCTATTTTTCTCATTGTCTGGCATTTAATGAGACCAAAGTTAGCTGAAAGTTTTTTTTTTTTATTTGTCTAAATCAGAACATTGCATAAACTAATAGTAGATTTTTTTTTTTTTTTTTTGGCTGCAAAGACAGAACTTACTGTACATTAGGAAGAAAAATGTTAAGCCTTTAAGCCGAAGAACATTATAGTAAGTAAGTTAAGAGGTAGAATCCACCCTTTGCTTGTCAACAGGTACAAATTATATGAGCAAAAATCCCAAGACATAAGGAAATTAAAGTTTAGGAGCAAATACATTTTATAAAGAGTCTTCTAAATGGACAATTGACTATTTAAATACCAGACTTGACAAAAAAAGCATTAAAAGTTTTGATAAAACAATGGAAAACTTTTGGGCAGAAGTGCACATGATGCACATAACCTACAGTACCAACCTGGCTCATATCATTCTGGTGGAATGTGTTAAATTTCCAGAAATCTGTTTTGAGAAGTTAAAAAAAAAATACCTAAGTGTCTGGCACAAGTTAGCCTTTAGAGAGTTACAAACAACAAAATGATGGTCTACCTAAAAAATAAAAATGCTAACTTTCGTAAAGCAAGATTGCTCAATGATCCATCTATCATGCAGTGTACAAGCAAATAAAAGGGACTCAATACACCGGCATGTACATTAAGCTCATATATTCCCAGACGTGCCCATTTATATGGGCCCATTTATATGGGCACATCTGTTTGATATACAAAGTTGAGCTTTGTTTTAGAAAAAGGAATTAAAAGGGCTGATGTCAGGCATATTTTACCAAATAGAAAGTCCAGTCTATATAGGACAAAACATTTTGAGAGAAAAAAAAACAACAACTTTTGTGTCATTTTGTACAGCTTGTTGTCCTTGGTAAGATTTTAGAACAACTGATGCAACATACTTGTAAACATTTTATCTTATTTTGTTGCTTTTAAAACATTGAAACATTCTCTTCTTGAAACAAAGCAGTCAAATGAAAAATGAACATTTGTAATCCTTTGTTTCAACAGATATGTATTCAATATAGTTTTTTTTATTGTGTTTCCAAATTGAAGTTGGTTTTCTCTGTGCCTTATCATTAAGCAAATCAACTCAGTTGTTATTCGGTTAAATATAATAAAACAAATAAATGGGGTCACACAGGTGACTATTAAATCATAAAGTTGCTATAACAGAAAAATGACAGCTATATCACATTATAATGTAAAATATAATTGTTCTAATAAAATCAAAAAGAAAAAGTTTTTACAATTTACATATTTATCATGATATAACAATAGAAAGGGAACTTACAACATAATTTAAGTTTATTAATTATTTGGCCATAGCTCACCCTGGTTGTATTCAAAGGCTTTGAAAAAAAGTATGAACCCTGTTAGCTACTTATATTTTATATTTGTATTTTTCTTTTTTTGTGCAATGTGATAATTAACTTTTGGGTCTTCTATATTAACTTCAATGAATGGAGGTATGAATGCATTCAATGAGTAAATAAGGAAGAAGTGGAGCTAAGCAAGTCATATTCCCCCGACAGAGATGTTAAAAGTGCAATATAAAGTTTTCATACAAAATAAACCTTTGTCCTCACAAACTGCCAAGTTATTTAAAGTGAGCAGGAAGTGAGTAGGAAGTGCCAGCACATAGAAACAACGTGCAACAATAATAACTGCTGATTGAGCATGGTGCAAAAATTATTTTCAGGCTCAAGAAGGACTAAATAAACATTATTAGATGTATATTCATTTACCATATTTTCCAGCTTCTACTTTTTTCCCATGCTTTGAACCATGTGGCTTATAAGAGGCTCTGGCTTTTCTGTGGATTTTCTCTAACCGCCAGAGGAGGAAGTCAAATTAGGAAATAAAACAATAAGGAACTAATTTTCATTTGGCACAAGAAAATCCTAGAATCAGGCACAGAGGAGAACAACAGTCCCAAATTCACACATTTTGCCATTTATGTCCCTCCTTAAAGCCACCGGAGCAAGGAAGAGACTGGGCTCAACTCCTGCACATCTGAAATACAGTGAAGAGCTGAAGGAGCCCCATCTTTCATTTGCAGCTCTTTCTGCTGCAAGCCAACAGGCTAACTGGAGGTAGCCATCTTCATCCCTACTCCGGGGACTATATGTACAGCTGCCCCTACAGGTTTGGTGGGAGACAGATTATTGGATATTAGCGGCTTAAATATTTATGTTTCCTGTTTTTTTTTTATTTAGTGCACACAGCTTATTGTGTAGTGCGCTCTTCAGTCAGTAAAATAAGTTACATTAGCATACTGTAAATATAGGCTTTTAGTGTGTCATGTTTAATCAAAAAGTGATGAACAGCACGAGCAGTGCTGTCTGGTTAAAAGCAAAAGGTGTGATGATCAGAGGTGTCAAGTAATGAAGAACCGATACTTCTTTACTGTACTTACAGTAAGTACACTCTTTAGGTATCTATACTTTACTCTATTACTTATCTTTCTTCCTACTTCTAACTTCTACTCATTACATTTTCACACAAGTATCTATACTTTCTATTCCTTACATTTGTTACTCGTTACTCTTGGCTTCAGTTTAATATTTATAAATATTTACTTCACGTCATGTGCACCATCCAATGCAGATCATTGGCGCCATCCACATCTAGTGAAAACTAGTGTAATTGGATGAGTCATATAATGCAAACATCACATCCTTGGCCCTGTATGTAGAGTTTTTCAAAACAGTTGCAAAATTGAGATTTCAATTCGTATAGTGGCATCTGGCAGTTTTTTTTAAGGTTACTTTATACTTTTTTTTACTTTCAGTAGTTTTTTAAGCACATACTGTCAGGATCCCAGTTTTTGTGTTCGTCTGTTTGTCTTGTCTTTTGTGTTTCTCCCTTCCACCACCAGGAGGCGCCTGGCTCCAGTTCGCCTCCTCACACACCTGCAAGCTTTTGCCTCATCACCAGACTGCTATTAAGCTGCTGTTTGCCACTACTTCGACGCCAGAGTGTTTGCCAGTTTGGGCTACTCTAGCCAAGCCTTGTTTATGAGTCTAATCTGAGTTTTTGCATTTTGAGTCTTTGTCCTCTAGCCAAGCTTAGATCACATTGAGTTTTACTGAGTGCTTGTTTCTCCCTGAGTCTCAACTCTGTTTGTTCTTTGCCTTTCGGCAGGAAGCCTTCCTGCAAACTGGACCTTTTCGGACCGCCTTCTCCCAAGTGGGATCAACTGAGTCATACACGGAGCGACGGATTCCAAACAGGAGGTTTGGATCCAGCCACCTTTGAGCACGCTGAGATCACTCTCTGAGTAAGGAAGTCATCTTCACCAGGACCCGTTCAAGTACCACAGGAAAACTGAGTTGCAACCAGCAGCTGCATCATTCCACCCCATCCAAGTTCTGGGTAAACCCTGTTCCCCCCTCCACCGAATCAATCAAACTCTGGAAGACCAACACACAGACTGGAGTCTACATGTCCCTTCTTCCCTGGAAACATGAGTGGCAACAAATCCTCTCCTTCAAGATAAACAACTCAAATTTCCCACTGAGCCTAAAACTAACAATCTGTCTTCCCCTCGTCTTCCAGTTTCCGGCTGAGCAGAGTTCGGAGGATCTCTGCACCGAACTCATATACTTTACAATAAAACCCATTGAACTTCTATACTGTGTCTCTCTGTTTGACTTTGCTGCATGTGGGTCCAAGCCCTTAGAAAAATCATGACACATACGTTTGAACTTTTACTTGAGTAAAGAGGTCAAGTTGATACTTCAACTTTTACCAGAGTGTTTTTTAACTGCAGTATCTATACTTCTAGTTAGGTAACAAATGTGTGTACTTGCAATTTACTGCAAATAGTCCAAGATAGACAGAGCCAGTATTTCTAGTAATTACAAGGAGATCTAAGTTTGCCTTTTGAAAGGCAAACTTAGATCTGCCTTTTGAAATATAAGGGACTCACAGGGAAGCATTTTAATACAGGCATTTGTGAAGGAAAGCATACATGTGAGTGCAGCCAGACTTGCTAAGAAGGAAAATAAATAAATAAATAAATAAATATATATGTGTATATATATATATGTATATATATATATATATAGTGGCAATTTTCCTACAATGCCAAGAGTAAAACATGATAAGTATTAAAACCACTATCAGTCTTCCTTGCCTTCCATCTGAGTGGTCGGTATTTAAGTGATTATTACACCACAGTTATGGCAATGGCCCTGCAATCAAAACAGCAATTGAGTTGGATACAGCATTTAAACATTTTGATTTATAAGCAACAATGGGAAAATTATTTTTCAAGCCTAGCAGTCTGATGGCCAATAAAGGAGTGTAAGCCTTATCGTCTGCAGTTACCACAGTCCAGTCAGCTTGCTAGGCAGTTAGCAAACAGTCAGCCAACCAGCTGGGGCCCCTCATGGAAGGAAGTATTTTCAGCCAATTTGTTTCCGTCATCTTTTGCCCTGAATGGGGCTATTCATTAAAATAGCCTGGAGTTGCTAGGCACTGCTGCTGTTGCACATTTATATACTTCTGTGCCTGCAACCTCCTCTGAAGTACTGACAGACATCCACCTGCAGACACTCAAAAAGAAAATCTTTTCTCTCTACCTAGTCATTTTTAAAGAGGGGCATTCGATTATGAGAGCACAATATGCAAAACTTGATAGGGCTTTTCTGCATGCAATGTTATCTGCTTTTGTTTGATTGTACTAAAGCTATGGACCTATTTTTGTGTATTGCCCCACCCACTCCTAAAAAAAATCATACTTCAAGTCGTTCGTTAGAAATCGACCTAGACGTTAACACACATGAATAAATGAAATGCTGGCAACCTATAATCTAGTCACATTATATCTGTGCATGTATGTACATATATTTAAACAAAACTTTTTCCAGTTATAATCCCTCCTGTAGTCTATTTTAACCATTAAAACCCTCTCATTTCCACCACCATCTCACCTTTTAGGCCATTCTGTCTTCAGTTTTTGATTGGTTATGCTCACTTATTTACTTACATGCACTCTAAAGTTCTTCCTCTAGTTGGGTTGACTGAATGCAACCCTTTGAAATACATATCACTAGGTATAGAAAGTAGTTAAATATGACCATAAACATGCTAAATAACATTTTAACAACAAAACTGAATATTAGTCTCATCTGCTGCTTGTTATTATAAATCATATTGGCTGAGGCTAAATAGGGTGGATTAGGCTTTTACTTTAGAGTGTTTTATTTAAAATTATTTAATATAAGGGAAGGTGAGTACAGCTAGGTCCATAAATATTTGCAACAACAAAATTAATTTTACTATTTTTCTTTTTTTACCGGTTACTTACATATTTTTAGGCCATAGTTACATCATAGTCCAGACTTCCAACTCTCCTTTCAAGGAACCCATATTAAAACTGGTTGAAGGGTAAAAGTTTTAGCCCCAAAACATGTACCACCCTCTTTAAAGGGTCTAAACATAATAGGACAATTAACCCAAAGGCTATTTCTTGGGTGGATTTCAGGTAACTCCTTTGTTATATGACTTTCAGTCAAGTAGATGAAAGGCCTGGAGCTGATATGAGGTGATTTTCTTGCATTTGAAAGGTTTTGCTTTAAAGAAAACATGCGGTCAAAGAGCTCTCCATGCAGGGGAAGAAAGCCATCAGTTATGGAAACAGAAATGGCCTATCTGAGAAATTGCTACAATTATGAAAGTGGCTAAATCTACAGTTTCATACATTCTGACAAAGAAAAAAGCACCGGTGAACACATCAATGCAAAATGGCTTGGATGCCCACAGTAGACAACAGCTGTGGATGATCACAGAATAATTTCCGGGGATGAAAGAAAACTCTTCATAATAGACAACTAAGTAAATAAAATCATGCAGGTTCTCAGCTGAAAAAAGGTCATAACCATGCTTCTCCTACAAGGCCAGGCATGATCTATTTATATTGCCTATTCACCAGCAGACCAATTTCTCAATGAGAGACTACATTGGAAAGCTTACAATGTGAAAGAAACAACTTGGTGACAAATTGCATATTATTCCCTATAACAGTATGACGTCAGTATAAAAATAACATTTATGTTGCACAATGAAAAGCACTATATATGAAGCCAAAGATGTTTCCACAAACCCAAGTTTCTTTTTCTTTTTCTGACCCAACAGATCCTATTGGATGGGATTTGTTCATTTTATTGTTTTAATGTATTTCTACAAAGGAATAGAAGCCTAACTGAAAAGCTAAATTACAGTAACATGTTAGGTAGCAGTTAACCTAGTGTTCTTGAACCAGATGCTAAAGTGTTTTGAGTGTTATTTATAAAGTTATGACAAATAAGGATTTAACTAGCATTCTTCACAGACATTTTGAGTATCAGGTGCTCAATTGTGGAAAACATTTGTACCTAATTGTTAGGCATATGGAGCTACCTGTTGCCTTAGTAGGGTGAGGATAATTACAGGAATACCTTAAAAATCATGTCATATATAACTGAAATCAACAGCCATGCTTGATGTAAATATTTAAAAATCCTCAAGACTCTACCATTTCGTTTTAAAAACAACTGGTGTTAAAGACTAACAATTAAATTGGAAAAAAGATCAAAGTAAAGCAAAATACCCATATGCATTCCCACAAATTTCTAAACAAACTTGAAATAATACCCTAGCCTAACCACTGAAAAAATAGACTACTTTAAAGTGAGAATGTATTAAAATATTTTGATGACCCTACTATGCTGGATCTAAAACAGATCTGAAACAGAATGTCAGAACCCTACAGTAAAGTTCAAGTTTACATAAATGAAAGGGCTGGGATTCACTCCACATACAGGTTCCCTACTTTAGCTGTGAAGCTCTGCAGCTTCTCTAGTCATCTTGGTTCTTTTTTGCAATGTCCTTTTTGGCTGATTTTTTCTTTTTTGGATAAATGCTCCTCCTGCCCAATCCATCAGTTTAGGAGAAATGCCATGTCATGGTAGGATCGGAGTAAGAAGATTTGCTTTATCACTTATTTGAGTGATGAAATTAACAATGCTGAAGGAGAAATTAAAAAACCTGGATGTGTAAACCTCAGCCTCCATTAAAGGATGCATATCATGCTTTAAATCCTTCCTTTTCCTAATTCCATTATTCAGTTGTGTTCTATATCAAGTGGAACTGCAATGGTTTGATCAAAATTGGGCATCGATGCAGCTTCTTGGCAGTTAATTTGAGGGACTTTCCAAAGTACCCCTCTCAACAATTAGTTTTGCTGCAGTCTCTTTAAATTGAATGGAGGCACTTTAGGCTCTGTCTCCTCCAGGTTGTGGCACATTTCACACTACCCTCTTTGGGACTTTTTGTTGTTGAAGTGTGTTAATGCAAAAATCTAGTGACTCTTTGCATTTTTACAATGGAGTGTCAGGGGCATATTTAGAGATATAATTAATTATAATTACAAAAGTAAAGTAATAATATTATTAGAATATAGCCATATTACTAAGTCTGTGAGATTTAAATCATAATTTACGATATAAAAGTGGTGTTACTCAAGTAAAATCATAATATTATGTCTACACAATAAAGTTGTATTATGATTATTATTGTAACACTGTGAGATTACAGGGGTAATATTACCAGAATCAGGATGTAACATTATGAGAATGAAGTTTTAATTTTACCATAATATTGCCATATTACAAGATTATGGACACCAGCCTTAACAATCATTTATATGTTTATCTTGGTAGGCTACAGATACATTTTTAATTTAAAAACAATAGAAGAGAAAGCTTAAGCTATTTTCTTATTTTTTTTAAATATACTGGTGCTACAATGTGCATGAAAATGATCATGTATAAACAACCAAACAGCTTGCAAAATTGTGTGATGCACAGTAAAATTGTTTCCCAAAGGAGCTTAGAGCAAGAGCACAGCAGAAACATAAGCAGGACTAAGTTCACAACACATTCATAATAATGCTTCGTGACATTTTAGCATTATCTGCAGCTTACGGCTTTCTTGTCCATTGTTTCAGTAGTGAGAAGGAATTGATCCCTCAGAGAGACAAAGTAGTTTGCTCACCCATTTTCTTACTGGATGAGTTTGCAGAAGCACTAATCACCTGAAATGCACTAATAAAAACAAAGATGACTTCCCCTTCTGATGTACAAATATTTCCATTAAAAATACACTTTGCAAGGCACTTAGAAGAGGTTATGATCCTTGAGGAAGTAGTTATAAGCAGCCTAACATTTAAATTATTCCTTTTGTTGCCTGAACGTCTTTCAGTTTAGACTAGAAAACTACTACAAGAAAAAAAAAGGTCTGATTCCTTTTTTAAAACAGGAGGCTCTGACCTTTAGTAGTTCTAAAGCAAACCTTTCTTACAAACCTTGAAGGCTCTCATGTACCAGCTGCTTATATACTTAAATTAGAATAAAGACAGGTATACTGATTCAATAAACAGGTGACATTTAAACGCAATATTTTGTTATCTCTTATATTCCAATAAAATAGAATGTAATTTCTGCATTTATCTTGAAAAAGTATGCAAACAATTTTTTTTACAAAATCTTTAAGGGCACTGTGTCACACTCTTTGGTTATGGTTGGCTACCAGCCATATAATATGAAATTGTCCTTTATTTAGCAGTTAAATATTGCGTCTCGAATTGAACCAATGTGATTTGTCCTGTATTTTTATACATTTTATCACATCTGTCACACAAACACATCAACACTAAATCCTACAAAAATGGCCTAATAAATTGCATAAAGGAATAAAGCCAGCAAAATTTAAGCAGGACCTCCTTAGCTCTGTGGCTGTGGATGCCCAGAGAGGGACACAACTCACATTGCTCTCTGTCACCTGCATTTTACCCATTACCCCACTAATTCCTCAGAAGAAGTCGTTTGAAAAAATACAGACATGATGAGGATGAGGACATATTAAAAAAGATGTTAGGCTGTTAGCTAGTTTAGTTTTTTTTTAACCCTAGTCCATGTCATGTCTTGCAATAACACTCTTAGCTAAAAGTTTTGTTTTCAAAGTGCCCTTTAAAGGGTTAATTGACAGCCCTAAGTCTTCCTCTTTAGAGTACCATTGAACAACAGTCTTCTCAACATCCACTCTGCTGTAAGACAGGAGAGTCCTACTGTTTATAGCTTTAACATCTAGAACCACCATAAAAGTTAAAACATTAAATTTTCCTTTAGGATCAATGAAACATTTTTGAACTGAATGTGTCAAACCGAAAGATAAATATAGAGGAGCCATTATATTGAAATAAAAAAAATGAGTAGGTTCCGGGGAATGCAGAAAAGCTAGATAATCTAAGCAGGGAACTGAGAAAAGGCAGACTACTAAAATCCCAGATTAATGAAAAAAGGAACTAAACACGACACAGAAAGAATAGAGTAACTGAGAGATAAAGGTTTAGAGTAACATGGATGTCTAAACTAAAACCCACGGCGAGCAAAAGACAAGGAAGAACTAACACAGAGGAATGGATCAGTGGATGGATCAAAGACCTTAGCAATAGTCAGTACTCGAGTTGAGGTGGGATGAGGGGGGTTGGCATCCCACTCATTAAAAAAATCTTAAAAATCCCCCCTCTTCTTAAATGACCATCCCCTCATACCATCCCATGTGACATTTTAATACTGAATGTTTAAAATTTCTACTATGTATTAACAGTTATGGCAACAATATTGCCCTTTCAACATTCGGGCTGTAGGTTTACGAGTAGCAAAATAAATTAAATCAAAGAAGTGTCCTACTATGACTTTCAAGATGATCCCAGAGGGAAATTTGTCCCTAAATATATAAGGGCAGTGATAGCCTTGCAAGTCCAGGGACTAACAGCAATTCCACTGTAAGGTGCCTTTGTCAAGGTCAATGACCGACGTACCTGACATGTAACAACCGTACCATGCATACTGCTTTAGGTGAATAGACAATATTAATAAGGCTATGTACTTTTTTTTTTACAACTAGACTACTGGCAATAGTGATACAAAACCATGATAACCAAACCAACCAAAGTACATGATAGAACCAAATATGCGAACAGATCTGAACAGTAACACTGTTAGGCTACTGTATATGTTTCTTTGGAATATATCCCAATATTTCATTTTTAAATGCATCTATGTTTTTATCATATCATCAAGCAATACAAAGGAATTACAAACTTACACATTTTCTTGTTTTTACTGTATGTCAATTTTCACAAGTAAAAATGTTTACTCTGATCATGCAATTACTCTTTAGGAACTTCTCTTAAAATTTCTATCAATTTTTTCAAACATTTAATAGAAATGCAGAGCTATCCTGGGCCTGCCAACACTAATGTGTCCTCTAACTTGTTCTTGCCTTAAGGGCTTTTTCCTTTCCTAGGGAAGGAGCAAAGCAGGGAACAAAATGGTTTAATTGTACACAGTTAGAGTACCCCAGAGTAAGGAATAAGGATCCACTTCCACAGCTACACATTGGTCAGGAACTAGGTTAATCTAAATCAAATAAAAATATGCGTGCATGCACTAAAACTTAAGAAAACTAAACTTTTTCTTTTAAGTAGTTTACTGCGAGACATCCATTTAAAGTGTCAAACCATAAAAGATTTGTAGAGAGGATGTAAGGTACATTCATCAAAACACTTTAAAACACTATTTTATCTACAAACAGGGGCAAAAAAACAGCATATGTTGGTTATGCATATGTATATTTGAAAGAAAACATCAATATTAGATTAGATCAAGATAATGGATTGATGTTTGCAAAAAACATTTTCTGATTTTTTTATTTAACCAATGATGCTTTTAGCAATAATACACTATTATTTGGAAGACTAACACAAGTACCAAGGCCTACCTTTTTCATGCACGAACTTAATCTTATCTGGCATTCTGTGAAATTAAATACTTTTTCTAGCCAACTCCTCACGCCCTCCTACCTGAGCAAGCAAATTAGCCAAATAGCGGCTGTGATGCAATCTATATTTGAGTGATTTTCCAGAAGTCTCTCTTATTTTGTGTTATGAGCCATTGTGATGCATTTGGGCATTTGCCTTTCTTTCAACATTTACAGTAATTGATGATAAGGGACAGTTGAGGACCAAGGCCCTCAGTTTTTTTAAACCCTTGCTGTCAACTAACCTGTCTCTGCTCTTCTCTACGGGTAATGTATGCAGCTGATTTTTTGCTTTGTAGGCACATTGCAACTCTTCAAAATGCATTCTCCATCCTTGCATACCATACACCTCTTTCACTGACTCCCTCACTTCATATAGAGGGTTTTGGTTTTAACTGTTGTATGTTTAAAAAAAATAAATAAATTAGCACGGTATGCCTCCCTGTTTCTTATGTCCTTTGAGCCAGGTCGCATTTGTTAATTACACCCTTATGTCACTCTTGTCAAAGACTTTGGACAGGGTTGGAGATTATGCAGATTATTTTGTACATCTGAAACATGGGCAGATTCCAATTACAGCAAATTGTAGCTCCTAGCTCCTGTTCCCAGCTATTCCTTCATCTTTTGTGAGAACGATAAGGACACTATCAGGGGTAGGAAAGGAATGCCAGACTATTGTACTGAATCTGGACAGCCTTTAGCCCACCAGTAGTTGACAGAAATGCCAATAAATTATTTTTGTAAAAGTGGGACTACAGCTTCCAAAACAAAGAACAAAAACCAAGTTATACAAATGCAGCGAATGGCTGAAGTGCTCCATTATAAGACTTAAACCATACAAATGTGCATATATTTGCATGGGTTATACATAGAAGACTTGGAAAATAAAGTATAATTGATGAAGAAAGAATTATTATTACAAGTTGTTAGACTTTATGAAGTGGGCTGTACCTATATGTCATGTCATGCAAATAATTATGGGAAAACCTATTGTTCCCTAAAGTTAAGAGAGGAATGTTGGGAGCCAGATTTTTGGATATGTTTGTTAGCCACATTAATTTAATCATTTTATAAGAAAGCAAAAGAATCCGGAAATACCTGTAATTTAATTTACATTTAAATGAATTGCTGTCAAATATAAAATTATGTAAAACATTTTCTAAATATCCATTTGAAATTGCTTAATAAAACATTCAAGTGCTTTTCTACATTGTACACAATGTGTTGCACTAAATAAATGATGATACAAATGATAGCTTTTTTTTCTATTATAGTTTTGAGATATTTGCCTTTCAGTAAAGAATTTATGTACCAAATTTTTTAAATTCTGTGATGATCCCCAGCATGTTTTGAAGGTGAAGGCCCTCATTGGGTATTAATGTGATAATATATACTGGTCTAATCTATATGAGGTGTTTTTACATTTGCTCTACCTGTCAGACTCTCTTTCTACTAATTTTTCAACAACAGAGGCATCTACTGTATGAATGGCTGAATGTTTACACTTAATAAAAGCAATTTGATATGATTCCATTTCCTTACAAAAAATTTAACTGGTGATCAATCGACCTAAAAAAAATCTGTCTTTATACTATAGGTGCTCACTTGGGACCTGGGCTATCTGCATACCAATGATAAAGCGTACAACAGAGGTTTAAATAGCAGAAGAGCACACGTGAAATAGAGTAATAGTAATCATAGAAGATAGAGAAAGATTGAGACTTAAATACGGGAGATATCATGTCTCATATGGAAACCATTGGGTATAAAGAAAAGAACACAGAGTGGCTGGTGGAGCATTTCAGTAGGGGAAAAAAGTTGAAAAATGGCAACTAGACACACTAAATGGAAAGAGAAGATAAAAATATCCAAAGATAAGGAATAACATCAACATATAGACATATAGATAACAAAATGCTGTCAACAGGAAACATAAGATAACCAAAAATGAAATGACTGCAGATCACGTGTTGCGATAGGATCCACACATCCAACCTTTAAAAGCAGATTGAAGACACCCAGTCAGTCCATGAACAACATATATAAATACATAAATAGATAAATACATAAATAAATAAAACAGCTTTCGACTGGTGGTGGGGAGAAACCTTGAGGAAGCTTATTCAGATATCAACTCGGAGGACAAAGAAGCCAACAGGATGAACAACTTTAGAGCCTTCAGTTGAGTGCAGGAAGTTAGCCAGATATTGGCAGGACAGTCTCCAAACAGGTCTAAATAAGAGAAGACAGACTCTTGAAGTAAACAAGAACTGGGCTCTGGTGCTCTGAGTTGACATGTAGGCTTTTTCAACCACACAGAAGTCAGAGCTTACTTGGAGATAGAGTTAAAGCTGGAGCTTAAAATGGTGCTTTCAATAAACCAGGTCAAGTTTACAAACAAGGAAGCAATTCACAGCCATGTCCTTGTGTCGACATGTGCATCAGAAATATATTTAAACAGAGACTGAAGTCCACTGAAAATAAAAACAGCAGAAGAAGGTGACCAAGAAACAAACAAACGGACCATTCAATGCAAACCTTAATAATTCTACAGCGACAAAAGTTTTTACTGTTAAAATTATTCAGCATTTAGTAATGTGGTTGCACACACTTGCAGGGTGGCGCTCCTCATGTGCATACCGTAGCAAGCCCTTCCGCCTGTATTTAGTGCTAGGCAAGCTCTCGTTTGGATGAATAAAAAAGTGGTGCAACTGTTTTTGCTCAGCCAAAATATTATACTCTGGCACCCAAAGCCACACCAAAGAGTTTGGATTGTCCACCAAAAGCAAACAATGGAACCATTAGGTTGTGCCTAAGCAGAAACAGCCCAACCAAATGGTAAGAGGTGTCGGATACCTCTTACCATTGTGCAACGCATGTGTTTTCAAGGTTGAGTTAACGATCATCTCTGGAAGAGTATTGCAAAAGGCCACTTTCAGGGGGAGCGGTTTCCTTAAGCCCAAGAAAAGAGATTGCATATCCACCAAGTCCTTCTAAGAGACACATACTTTTCTCTAACACTGAAAATATAAAAACATCTCTGGGCCTCTTGTTGGGCTGAATAATTTGGTTATGTTTGTGGTTTGACAAGGAAACTGAAACTGAGAACTGAAAACATACAAAACCAAGGTAAAAAACACTGGAACTAGGGAGACAGCGATCGGTAGAAAAATATAAGAAACCTAATGCAAAAAGAAAAATCATTTAACGTAGTGAGACACCAGTAATACTAAAATAATTTAAATAATAACAAATAAGAACCAAAACAGAAGTACTTATGAATCACTACACACTGCAAAAAATGTGATCTAAATAAGTCATTTTTACTTCAAATAAGTGCTTTTTGTCTTCAATTGAGGAAGAAAGTGAAACACTTTGCTAATGGAACAAGACAATTTACATTTAAAATGCATTGTCTTGTCTCAAGTGTATATTATCTAATTATCTTTTTTTAAGACTAAATATACTTATTCCATTGGTAAATCATTTTATTTACCCACCCAAATATAGAAAATGTTGACTTAAATGTTGACTTATTTCTATATTGTCTTTGCAGTGCAAAGCCATCTCAATAAGTGTCTATCATTGCCCCATCACAAGATGCCATAAGAATTGTACCACACTCACATACGCACACACATAAACCCATACTGCTGTCAGTTCATGAGCCATATGGCCACATATAACACCAGCTGTGGATAAAGAAGTAGTAGATTAAATGTGTGTCGTAGAGAGCATATAAACATGTCTGCAAGTTGATATGCTGTTTCAGCAAGGGGTTAAGAAAAAATCATCATTGCTGTTTTTTTTTATGACTGGGAATACAGAACCCATGTACCATAAACATTTTAGGCTAAACCATTGTCAATATATGGTGTACTTACCAAGATAAGGATATTCTGGTCCTGACATTAGTGTAAGTAAAGAAAGAGTATCTGCAACATTAAAATCTGTGTCATCCTAGAGTACGTGGCAGTTTTAAAGTCTTACAGTTTATTAGTATTAGACATAGAACATTGCTGTAGTAAGAGTAGACAACATTACTTATGAATAAAAACTTTGCTAAACAAAAATTAAGAATTTTTTTCCTATGCAGGATTCCTACACCTTTAATCTGCTTATTCAAATAGGGGTCAACATGATAAGGGAGCTGCTCTAATGTCCAGATAATATGTCACCTAGAATAAACCATGTTCCCCCATTTGTTTCCAAGAATATATAATTCCTCAAACCTTTTTTTAAGACTTCATTTGTTGTCAAATGTTGAAGCTATCCCTGAAATAAGTCAGTAAACAAAACTATGTAATCAAATTGCTACTGAACCAAAGTATGTTTCCTCTTTTTTTGTGGCAAAAAATATAAACTTAATAAAAGAACATCTGAAGAATATGTAGTTCTTTTAGAATGCCTACTACCTGTAATGCATAAGAAGACAGTAGAGAGTAGTGATGGGTGCCATTTAAATAAGAGCTTGCTTTTGTCTTTTTCTGTAAGGGTACTAATATAGACGCAAAGGTAGTAATGTAGACGCATACAATTGTATGAAGAAGAACACTACTGTTGCTTTTTGCCTCGTTATGGTAATGTAACTCTGGAGATGAATTAGCAGAGGTAGCTAATCAAGACATAACCCACAAGTCTTGGAGCTTTTGATGCAGCAAAAAGTTTAAAAAGTTCAGAATCAATTATTTCTTCTTTCAATTACCATTTATGCAGTACTCTTTGTTGGTCTATCACATAAAAGCGATAACTTGGAACCCATGACTTTGTGGTTGAAATAGCAAAATGTGAAAACAGAACAGTAAAAATGTAAGAATTAAATTATTAAATTGAAAGGATTCTACCTTTCTACCTTGACACAATTTGTAATTCAAATATTTTCATCCTGTGCTCTGAGTAAAATAAAGGTATTGTGATGGCCTTGCCATCTATTCACCTTGACATCTCCATTGTGTCCTTGGTGAGATAGACTATCCAGTAGACCAAGTTAAAGGCGCCAAACGAAAGGGGAAAGAGGATGCGAGAGTATTTGTCAATGATGCTGGTGCCTGTCAGAACATTGTTGGCCGGTACTGCTGAGCCTTGCTGTAGAAAAGCTTGGGCATTGACAGGAGGGTTTGGGAACGTTTTTGCAGGGCGCTCAAAAACTGGTGCAGAGTTCATCCTCTTCTTCAATACACTACTGGCATCCACCTTTAAGAGAAAAAAAACAGAAACAAGACTTGTAAGAAGAAATTTGCCACAAAGATGAATTATTATGTGTTCATAATTACTCATGCCGTTTTACTAAGATTGACCGTTTATAAATATACCTACTGTAAGTCTTTACAAATATAACCTCTTTCCAAGGGGCATGTATCTCATGGTATTTCACTCAGTCCACATTGAAAAACAACTAATGGATTAAATATGCTTTTATGTGCTAAGCATTTATATACAGTAAATGAAAGTGTCTTCTAACTTTAAGAATAAATATAGTTTAGAAAATGTTGTCCCACAATATTTTCCCTGTTAGTAAGAATCTAATCTTTTAGAAGCTAAAAAAGAGCAAACAATTGAAATCAAAATTACATCCAGTGAACAGAGACAACATTTTACTTTGGTTGGGTGTTTATAGTTCCCACTGGTGGAAACTAAGAAAATCTTAACAATAAAACACTCATCACACTGTCACAGGATTATTCTGGACCTAAATATGTTTTACCTCATACTTCCACATTACATAATGCTCTCATTGTAAGTCAGATACAGTATGAAAAGAGGAAATATAGCTAGTAACACCAGCAGCAAAAGTTAAGCTTCTTGCAGCAAACCAAGAGTCTAGAAAAAAAGCCAGTCTGTGTGAAGCACATAAATGTCACTTTGTGATGTTTCTGGGTGATCGCAGTAAATCAAACAGTCTTTTAAATAATTAAAAAGCTGATGCATACTGATGCAATAAACAGTTCTAGGGGCAGATAAAGAAAAGATTCATCTAAATTATTAAATAAATGAAACTCGGTTTCTCACTGAGTTCAAATATTGCTAAACTTTAATGTAAAGTTCCCCATTTTCAGAGCTAAAATGAACTTGTTATAGTTCTGCTGGATTTGTCTTAATATTTTATTCTTCTGTTTGAGCTCAGAACCTCAGTGTGTCTCAAAAAATGTTTCCTAGAAGAGGCTGGAGGACATGGAGTATTTGAAAAGATGGCTGTGACAATAGCTATAAAAATGAAAGAATATATTTTCTGTCTTTTCTCTGCAATCTACACTTCAGTCTTGTAATTAGTCAAATGCAGGTTTTGTTTTCTACTGTACACTCATGTTGTCTACAAGAGTAGTTTCTTCTCATTATAGTCATAGAGCAAACAATTAAAATAAAAAAGAGATTGATTAAAATCATAGTGCTCATCTAATCATGATTTCTTTATTTAACTATGGTTTAGGAACTTCGTTTATATCATGCGTTGAACCAAAAATACAAACTGTTTAGTCAAACTAATTATACACATGCTCACCCGGCAGGAGCATATCCTGCAAAGGCAACAACTTGATGAAATTAGCTGGTAATATTGAAAACTTTTAACAAATCTGACTCGATTATCTGATTGAATTGTCTCTGTAAAAAGCCTTGAGGTCATGTTTTCTGCTATGTAAATAAACGGAAATGAATTAAAGCAAAGTGCTACATTCACATGCTTTTTAAAAAGCAGCTCCACTGGATATATATGAAATGTCTCCATGGTGCTGCAAATGTTGCAAGAAATGAGCGACAAGTAAAATCCTGCAATGTTTGAGCTTTTTAGTTTATTAAATCAGTTTTTTTTTTTCTGATTAATAATTCCCTAAATGTTAGACTTTTTTTCATAGCTGGAAGATAAAATAACATGGAGCTGATGTTCAGAAAGAATAAAAAATAAAAACTCTTCCAGATTAATGTGTAATGAGAAGGTATTTCTCTTGATCTTGACATACAGTAATGCCCTCAAACTTATCATTTATTTAAATCTAAAGATTAGAACACATTTATATACATTATTCAAATTACCTGTGTACATTGTACGACGTTAAGTGTACATGGAACTGATTCAAACAAGGATATTTAAATAAAGAAAAAACCCTCATTTAAGAGGGTCCATCCAATTAGTGTTAAAAGGTAGGGACATTTAGGCCAAAGTGGAGGTGCATCAATGGTCACCATGATAAGTGTTCTCCGCTAGCGCTGATAGTAACTAGAGAAGAGGACAATGGTATAAGACTACTATATGGTATAGAAACTATAGGAAGATGCTCCGATAGTTTGTCTAGAGTACGTACCTTTTGATATTCCTATCCTCCACATAGAAACAATGCCTCTCATTTTACTTCGTGTGACAGGATTCATAAGCACAGCCCCGCTTTCAGAGTTTAACAAATATGCGTTACTCTGTGATGTGTACTGTGCAAGACACATAACAATGCATCCACCCTCATATTTGGGGCGTTTTATAAAGGAGAGTTTTAGCTGTCCACTACATTTGGTTAACTTTTGTTTTTCCTAGTTCTTTTCCAAAAGGCTGTAGTCCTAATTTGAGCATCATCCATGTGCATGTTGTGTAACAACATCTGTAAGGCTGAAGACCATATTGAATACACCAGGACAGTTACTTTTCTGGCCATGATAATGTTTTATTGACCCTATGAAAGGTGAAGGAAGTGGAGCCAGGAACAGAAGCTACAATTTGCACAAGGTGGATAGAGAGTGAGTCTTGCCAATTACTAATTAGTTTGTTTAGGCTATTGTTCCCAGATTTCTAAAACCTTTGGCAAAAGTCACAATTAGAATCTCAGTCAGTGGCAGCAGAGCGCAAAGTTAACCTCTAGAACAATCTAAAAGCAGTAAAGAGAAGCCATCTGTCCGAGCCAAGGTCTAGAACCTGATGAAAATAGCATTTGCATGAATCTAACTTCAGACATTTAATTATGCACAAGCAGCGCTGGATAATATTGATAAATGTTTAATTCAATTAAATTCAATTCAGTTTATTTATATAGCGCCAAATTCACAACACATGTCATCTCAAGGAACTTTACAGTTCAACCAGATCATACAGTCAAATTGATACAAAGTGGCACTAATCACTGTGTTAGAGCATTATTTGTAATATGAGCCATTTCTAAAGCTGTACTGATTTAAAGACAACAAGCAAAAAAAAAAAAAAAAATACAATAACTATAGGTCTAACGCTTTTGCCTCATGACTGCTAGGCTTCCTTTATTCCTGGTGGATTTTCTTTTCTTTCTTTTCTAAATCATGAATAGTCTTCCCACCTACATATTTGGTGAAAGCAGTCATTTTCCATGATGCATCCCTCCTACTCTATCTTTTCCTACTCTCTCTGTGTGATTCTATAACACAGAGATGCACACACCAACACATACCCACAACCCACTCTAACCCATCTCTCCATCTTGTTTCATAAAAAAGGATTGGGCACGCTTTCTAAGTCCCCACCCCTCTTTATTGTGGTCACTGCCCTCCTTCCTCTGAGCTTGCAGTGATCTGCTTAATCTATGGCCCTTACATAATCTGCAGCAGCATCGTTTGCAGAGCAACCCCCTGTCTGCTCATGTCACTCTTTGTGGTTATCACATAGTTACAGAGAAAAAAATATATGAGAAAGTAGGAGCACTAAACTGTGTGGATGTGTGCGTGGAGGGAGGGCAAACATAGTTTAATCTAAATTGCACACATTAATGTATATCTGTCTGAATATCTGTTGTGCGTGCAGATCAGAGCAAAAAGCCAGAATAAAATGGGAATTATGACGCTTCCATTAACAATAGAAGTTGGAGAGGGGGAGTTGAAATTTTGGAAATGTGCATGTAGGCACAGAAAAATAGGTTAAAAGAAACCAAATACACAGCTTTAAGAGATCAATCACTTAGGTAAAAACATATACCGGTAATAGAAAAGCTGTGTTCGGCATGTGTGTTAATCTAATATAGAAGAAAGTAGAAAAGCTAGACCAATTCCATTGGGAAATTTTAACCACATCTGAGACTAGGAATAAAACCTATATACATAAACATAGAACCAACAAGGTTTATAAAGGGACCATGACCCTTAAGATATTTATTGAAAAATATACTGGAAACAGTGTGAACGTTTTTTTTTTTTTTTTACCTGATTGAAATGAAGTGTTTTTGCACATTTATAGACTAAACATTCACATATGAGGATGTCCTCCTGGAAAATATATTACTTGAGTGACTGTGATTAATGATCATCTGATTTATAAGCTAAAGGTGCACCAATCATCTTTTTTTTCCATCAAATTTATACAGAAAGTATCAGCTGGGTGTTAAGAAATAAAATTAGACAAAGCTAAAAATGTGTAAGGCATTTGAAAGGTGTGAAAAGTAAACACTGTAAGAAAGGAGAAACACTTCTTTAAGGGTATGCTCATTCAGGCTAAAGGAACATAGCCTTAGATGAGAGAATTCATAAGGACAGAAATCAGTAGGTAACAGGAAGATTAGTTTATGTTCTGTTTTATACTATTTACTAATGTAACACTCTCAAGGGACATATAGGATTAGAAGAAGTTAACAGTCTTGGAAATCTTATCATTAGGAGTCTTCTTAATAATGCCACTGTGCTAACCATGCTTAGCGCTCTAATTAAGTTAAACTCCTATATAAGGTGTGTTAGATAGATAACTGTGTTAGCCCTGTTGTGACCTCGTATTGTATAAAATAAGTAAAAAAAAATCCTGTTTAGCTGTCAATCTGTGTTACATCGACTGTTCTCTCATTCATTATGCGACACCATCTTTTTTTCCTAACATTAACACATATGGATCATGACACTATAGGATTCATTTATAGGATTCATTTACAGTTACAATAAATAACTTAAAAAATTAACAACTTAGCATAAAGAGTTTAATTAGGCCTTTGTCTTTTGGACTATTATGAATTATGTTGAAATAATCTGGTAAAAAAAAACAAAAAATAAACTAGGATTTGGCACATTACTTTTCATTGAAAAAAAAAGAAAAAAAAATTCCTAGTAAACATGCATATTTTCACAGGTCGGCAATACCTGCAAAACTTTAGGCAACTTGTACTGTGACATACAGAAATTGTTTTATTAGCAACTTCAAGTAAAGAGGATCTAATGGGACATAAAAAGAAAAAAAATAAATAAATCTCGGATTTTGTCCGAGAGCTGCAGCACTTTTTCAGCTTGAGATTACATTTAGCAATCCAGATAGCTGGAAACAGTCGTAGAATTAGAGCCAATATGCATTTTTTCTGAAGCAAATAGGACTAACTGATGTATAACTAAAACTTGAGAATATAAACTGAAAAAAAACATAACTAAAGCAAACTAACAGCTGTATCGTTACTATTTAATGCTGTCCATTAAAAATATCAGATATATTTGCAATCACAAAGCATCTGGCACGGCAATCATGATGAAAGCAATTATACTGTGACCACATGCCTCCAAAATCTGTTCTGCATGCTCAAAATTAGAAATTATTTTTGTATTGCACTGCAGTTCCCTTATGTGACATTTAGAGATTTAGACACAATAGCAGTCATAGACAAATATAGTAGACATGCTTTGCTAATGATGCCAAAACTAGGTACACTATATAGTAAAGAGTTTTGAATTGTTCAGTATGAAAATACAATTAAATGGTTTTTATCAAGGTAAAATGTGTGGCAAAATTAATACGAACATCCAACCAACTCCAGAAAATACAATTTTACACAGCTTCCACTTAATGACATAGTGCCAGGTGGTTAAGTGGGGTAGGCACATCGAAAGAGCGGACCATTTACCACAAAACTCTGACAGCCACTTGGCCTTTAGAAAGAACAAACCAATCTTTTCCATAAAAACATGCACAACAGTCCTTTAAACATCACAGGGAAGCTTAGGTACTGCTACCACCTGGACACAAAAACAGGAACTCTGGGAGTTTAAATGAAGAGACTGTTCACAAAAATACAGCAACGATAAAATCCCTAAAAGCCAGTTCCATAACCAGTGTTGAATTTGTATAAGTACAAAAGGGCAACAGCAAATCCAGCATAGCTGTTAATAATCCATAAACACCTGAAGAGAGCAAAAAACTCTTACTAAAAAATATATTGCTGGCAACCTGCCAATAAATATTTGTATACCAACAAATACAGCAAATGTGCAAAACAAAACCCTGGTAAGCACATCTTCTAAAGCACATTTTACTGCTATTTGCCATGAGACTCTGTAAATAATAAAAAGTAGATTGGATTTAATGTGTTGTTAGTCTGGAGTAGATGAAATGCTAAACTACACTCACCGGCCACTTTATTAGGTACCCCATGCTAGTAACGGGTTGGACCCCCTTTTGCCTTCAGAACTGCCTCAATTCCTCGTGGCATAGATTCAACAAGGTGCTGGAAGCATTCCTCAGGGAGTTTGGTCCATATTGACATGATGGCATCACACAGTTGCCGCAGATTTGTCGGCTGCACATCCATGATGCGAATCTCCCGTTCCACCACATCCCAAAGATGCTCTATTGGATTGAGATCTGGTGACTGTGGAGGCCATTTGAGTACAGTGAACTCATTGTCATGTTCAAGAAATCAGTCTGAGATGATTCCAGCTTTATGACATGGCGCATTATCCTGCTGAAAGTAGCCATCAGAAGTTGGGTACATTGTGGTCATAAAGGGATGGACATGGTCAGCAACAATACTCAGGTAGGCTGTGGCATTGCAACAATGGTCAATTGGTACCAAGGGGCCCAAAGAGTGCCAAGAAAATATTCCCCACACCATGACACCACCAGCCTGAACCGTTGATACAAGGCAGGATGGATCCATGCTTTCATATTGTAGAGGCCAAATTCTGACCCTACCATCCGAATGTCGCAGCAGAAATCGAGACTCATCAGACCAGGCAACGTTTTTCCAATCTTCTATTGTCCAATTTCGATGAGTTTGTGCAAATTGTAGCCTCAGCTTCCTGTTCTTAGCTGAAAGGAGTGGCACCCGGTGTGGTCTTCTGCTGCTGTAGCCCATCTGCCTCAAAGTTCAACGTACTGTGCATTCAGAGATGCTCTTCTGCCAACCTTGGTTGTAACGGGTGGTTGTCACTGTTGCCCTTCTATCAGCTCGAACCAGTCTGGCCATTCTCCTCTGACCTCTGGCATCAACAAGGCATTTCCGCCCACAGAACTGCCGCTCACTGGATGTTTTTTCGTTTTCGGACCATTCTCTGTAAACCCTAGAGATGGTTGTGCGTGAAAATCCCAGTAGATCAGCAGTTTCTGAAATACTCAGACCAGCCCTTCTGGCACCAACAATCATGCCACGTTCAAAGTCACTCAAATCACCTTTCTTCCCCATACTGATGCTCGGTTTGAACTGCAGGAGATTGTCTTGACCATGTCTACATGCCTAAATGCACTGAGTTGCCGCCATGTGATTGGCTGCTTAGAAATTAAGTGTAACGAGCAGTTGGACAGGTGTACCTAATAAAGTGGCCGGTGAGTGTATATTTACTCTTTCCTACTAAACATCAATCTGTCTTTAATAAAACAGAGAAGGGAAACTTGAATGGGTTTGAACAAAGGGAGACATATCTAGACCACACTAATTGGTCTTGGTCATTCTACGGTGCATTTGAATCTTTTGGACCTAGCTATTAACAGGAAAACTTTTTTCAATTTTGAGTAAATGAATACTCTCAGGAGAATTATTCTGTCATAAATGCTACCTTAACACAGCAGCCTGAAGTGCACCAAATCCAATTTTTTTGGACACATGCAGCCTGCAGCTGACCTTTTCATGATAGCTTGACCTGTGTGACCTGTGTCTGAACGGCCAGGCCGCATTCATCCAACATGAACGTTATAAATACCCTACAAAGGTCACTAATCAGCACCTTGCTACGCAGAAACTGGGAGAAAAACAACCATGGCAAATGATAATGCAGAGAACAGTCATTATTTTGAAAACTCTCTTAAAAAGATTGTATTGTTGAAGCACTGGCTGAGATCTATAAAAGAAACGAAAGACTGCAAGATCCGCTCCAGCACTAACATCCATATTTACTTCCGTAAACATGCTCGCTTGTGACATCATTGCATCCTCTACTGCGCATGCTGGATACTTAAGTTGTGTGAATGCAGTTCACACAGGACATCAAATACATTTCGGAAAAGTATCGGATTTCAGAAAAACAATCTCAATTGAGCATTAAGGCCTGCAGTGTGAACATTGCCAAAGATGCCCTTGAGTCAAAAGTTTAATATCCTCTTCAGTTTGCAGTAAAGTTTTCCAGTCTTGCTAATGACCCAATTTTTTGACTCAGATGTGTTGAATCAAAGTCACATTTAAAGGTTGGAAAACACCGGACACAAATTAAAGATCCCTGTGCTATCCCATTACTATGTCAGTTACTATATCTATGTATAATGCTACTGCAATAAATTTACTTTGAGGGATTTTACCAAATTTCCTCTTCTAACAAGCACATTTTAGCTTATAACTGACAAAATGTTTCCTTTCCCTATTTTCTGTAATAGTGGGCTTCATCATTTATATGCAAATTTTACAACAGTTCCACCCTTCTGGGTAACCAATACCTTTTGGATGGGCCTCTGCTTTACCACACCTGAGTCCATGAATCAGGTCATTAGCAGGACTTTGGAGAACTTAGCTGCATGTTGAAGAGGTACAGTAATTTAACAATTTCATTCTGTTGTGGAGGCAGAGACGCACCTAAAATATGCAGGACACCAGACCTCAAGGGCCGGAAATGAGGAACCTTATTTAAGCCGTGTTGCAATACTACCGATTTTCTTTATTTTTCGATACTTCATTTTCTATGTTCTAGAGGTTTATAAAAGTCCAAAATGTGGAACATCCTGGAAAACTCAGCGAGTACAAATAAAAGCCACTGTATTTTGTAGAATCTCCTTTCTGTTTTACAAGGAGAAAAAAAAAAAAAACCCAAGAAGCATTCACATCAGGGGAGATTAATGAAGACAGGTACAGGCATGTAATGAGGCCAAGGAAAATAATTTTTTTTAGAGAACCATCTGTTCTGATAATCATTTGGAAAAGATACTCTGCAGTTTAGATGATCTGTACATATATATCCATAATTTAAAAATGTACATAACTGTAAACAACTTTAAAGGATTATTCATTGAAAAAAATATTTCGCTACTATTTGACCCAAAGGCTTGGCAAAAAAAAATGCAAAAAACAAATTATATTGTGGTTTTCAGCAGAAGGCAGGAGATCCTCCCTACTTGGTACTACACTTTCAGAAGTGGCTCACATGTGGTAAGGTTGATATTTACACATAATACTGGATCTACAATAATGTAAATACAAGGTGAAAAAAAATGCACCTGACTTACTGATGAAATGTCTCCCTCATTCCCTGTGCTTCCTGCTGGAGCCACAGCTGCAGCCTCTTGAGCTGCTGCCTTAATGGCTGCTGCCTTCCGCAGCTCTCTGTTTGCCTGGAGTGTTGAAAAGTAGTTGACAGCCGCAAACTCAATGAGGGCAGAGAAGACAAATGCAAAGCAAACAGCTATGAACCAATCCATTGCTGTGGCATAGGAGACTTTTGGGAGGGAGTGTCGTGCACTGATACTTAAAGTTGTCATGGTCAGGACAGTGGTGATACCTGAAAAAAAGATAAAAAGAAGTTAAAAACTGCTGTGCATTTAATAAAAATACCTGGCATGCATCAAACTTCAACAGTATTTTCAATAAAGCATTTTAGTATATTGCATTTTGGTTGGGATAGAGGTGTAAAGAAAAACGTTTACATGAAAGGGATCTAAAAATGACTTTTTTGTTAAGATGCAATAGCTTTAAAGGGGGAGAGAGAGAGATGATTTGAAACCTTCTTAATATAGACAGAAACAGTTTTGTGTAATATATGTGTATTTTACTATTTTCCCAACATGATCCAAAAGAGTAGGAAGTGTAAAGCTGCTTCTTTTCTTGCTATCTGACTACAACTGCATCTAATTTTATATATTTGAATGACCAACTAAGTGAAAGCAAAGCAATACCATTATAATTTTTTGCAAATGTAACATTTTTTGCACTAAAAAATTAGATTAATCCATTTAATTGGTGCAAATCTCTGACATACTATTTGCTTTTTTTGCTCACAAAACACATTTCTTTTCATGACATATGGGGACATTTCAGTGACTAGCATTCATCTCATACAGCCTAACCCAGACCCTTACCCTAACCTTAACTTTTAGCAACATATACCTTATCCCAGGCCAGCTGACAGCTTTGCTAGGGCCCAGAAAAACACAGTCTTTTTGGAGGGGCCCTCTACACCTACCACCTACCTTTACTGAAAAAAATCCTCCTGCCTGTATTTCTAATGGTCAGAGTCAATTTTGCCCCCCACACTCGTCCTGTGCCTGGGACTAATGACCCCTAGTCATGAAGGTATCTAGCTTAACTTGCTTAATCTAGATAACAAAGTCTAATGTTATTTACCTCCATAGTCACACAGGGTAGTGGTACTGGTGCTATCCAACAGCATAATTTAAGGAGCTGCACCCCCACCTACCATCCTGCCTTTGCACACTCACCCATATATACTTTCTTAGCCTGAATTAATGCAGTTCAATAAAGTTTGACAAGTAAGAATATATGCTAGAGCTCTGAAACAAAATAATACATCTGAGTTTGATTTAACAATTTAGTGTTATAACCAACTTTTTCACACTAATAGCCATATAGTAAAACACAGATAGGCTCTAATACATTTTTATTGACCCAGTTAACACTCTGGCAGAATGAGGGATATTGTTCTTTTACCAACAGTTGTTTAAAAATGCCCTTTCGAAAAGGGCTCAATGTAAGATAACTAATGCCTGGTCGGATGAAGAAAAGAAATAAGAGTGAATAAAATGTTTAAAATTAGGGCACTATAATATATATAATGTGCTGTTAATGGTTGTTAACAACAATTTAGTGATATGTACAAACAGTTTTCTGCTGCCAACTGGTGAAGGCAAGAATGTTATAAATCAGATGAAAAAAAAAAAAAAAAATATATATATATATATATATATATATATATATATATATA
>NW_015150489.1:859687-910855 GCF_000732505.1 Cyprinodon variegatus
TATATATATATATCAGAGTATAGAATAACAGATATATCACTGTACGTACAAGAAATTATAGCCTCCTTTTTTTTCTTAATGGCTGAGGAACATTAGGCTGAGGTAATTTCTTTTAAAATTATATGTTCATTTTGTATTTAAATCTAGTCTTTTATTATTTACCCAGTCTTGTGGCAGAACTCTACCACTGAATGGGTTTTCTTTAATCTATGTGGTCCCTCTGTGAGAATTTGAGCTCCTGTCCCTTTAGTTTTCCAAATGTTCCTGCTGAGCTGGATTCAATAATGAAATATATTTTGTGGTGGACAGGCAGCTTTGTCCCTGCTTAGATTAACATGGCAAACTGACACAGTATAGAGACAAAAATAAATGGACTGGAAAGAATTTTGATGTAATGCAAATAATGAAATAGCCTTTCCAAATTCCTGACTGTAATTTCCTCAATCTTTGTCACTGTCACATCATTTCCCGTCACTGTAAATCTTTAATTATTAAATTAAAGAAATAACTTTCCCATTTTATAAAAGAAGTTAATAAATAAGCAGAAAATATTTAAGTTTATTTTTAAGATAAAAGCCCCTTGAATTGATGTAATACACACTGTTTGCAAATTTCTCAGTGACAAAATCTACGGCTTCATTACAGTTACAATATTTTGGCAAATACCACCTCAAATCTGATTTGTCACCCTGGCAAGTGTAGTAGTAGCAGGAAGAAAAAATGTCTACTAGATACTAATGTGTCTTCTGGTTCTGATCTCCTACTCAATTTAAGTAAAATGTTTTAACTATGTTTTAACAGATCTCAGCAGCTTTTCAAAATATTTTGGTTTATTTTTGTAAGGTATAACATAATTAGCAATAAATGATGATGATAGTATTACTGCATTAACCCATAAAATGTTAAAGACAGTTTTTATTCTAAGCTGGAAATCCTGCAATATATTGCATTGCCAAATTAAAAGCATATGAATTGCCACTCTGTGAATCCCATGCATATATTTCTTAGAACATACCTTTTTCTTTTCTATCTACTGATGTGTTGCTTATTTTATCTATTTAGCAACCATATCCCTATAGCATATTTAAATAATCTGATACTTGTATATATATTTTTTAAGTATTTTTTTAAGTATCTTTTAAGTATCCTTGATGGCTCCTGGTATTGGTAGCTTCCCTACTTGAGGTTAAACGACCCTTCCAAAAATAAAATTGTGGTATTTTTTCAACCAATATTGCGATTTTATTCAGATTAACCACAAGCATGTATATTATGTTCCGGACTATAGCCGTGCCCACTACTTTTTTAGAAAAAAATGTAAACACCGGGCTATAAGGCGCCGATATCTACTGAACTGTCTCCCATCAAACCTATAGGGGGAGCTCTATATATAGCCCCTGGTGTAGGGACAAAGAAGAATGCTAGCTCCCACAAGCTTCTTCTGAAAGATGGGGCTTCTTCAGCTCTTTATTTCAGCTCTGCATGAGTTGAGCCAAGTCTTTTCATTGGTTCGGCAGCTTTAATGCGGCAAATAAATGTAAAAATGTGTGAATTTGGGAAATTTGTTCTCTGTCTTGCGTGCTGCTAGCCTGTTCATGTGCTAAATGAAAATAAGCCCCTCATTATTTCATTTCCAACTTTGACTTCCTCTCTGGCGGTTAGGAAAAATCCACAGAAAAGCCATGTCCCCTTTAAGCCGCATGGTTCAAAGCGTGGGGAAAAAGTAGTGGCTTATAACCCTGAAAATACGGTAGATGTTTCCCTCAGGAGTTTCACTGCTTTCATGACCTTGATGGCTTTCTTGTCCAGAGGTCATCGTCATATGACTTTGCTGTTACTGGAGTGTGGAAAGTGTGTTTACTTGCATGCATGGATCTACGCATTAGCTGCAACTTTCTCTTCCCTTTTGTGTGGTGAAAAACTCACTTTAATTCCCGATGCCTAAAGGGCTGGAGTTAGAAGGTCAATATCTTACTTCTGCTAAACGTAATGATTAAAACTGAGTTCTTCTGCAATGGGAAAATTGGATTTGGTTAAATTGCTATTATTTGCAAAGGCAATTAATTTCTCACCCCTGTGCCCTACCATAGAGCTTCCTTTTCTTTGCATATGGACTGAATATTTATAAACTTAAAAGTAAAAAATAAAAAAAGAAAAAATAAATTGAATGGCAATGTTTATTTAGAGGTACTTTTTGTGGATAGTTGTAAATAGTTGTCCATGTGATTCTGTGCAAAAATGAAAAAAAAAAATGTATGCTATATACTGTTATAGATAGAACAATGTGATGTTCAGATAAAGGATTTAGACCATGGTCAAAACATTTTCTATTGTCTTGTTTAGGTTCAAACCTGGTTGTATTAAATTAAAGATGCTGACAAAGTAAACCCCTTTTAGGGGCCCATTAGTAAAGTATATATCTAAATTATTTCATCAAGCTAAAGCAAACAGGGAAAAAAGGGTCATTGAACATTTCTGCCCACATTTTAACCAAATGTGTGCTTTGGTTGTGCACATTTCATTAAAAGCGTTAGGAACCATGGAGGAGTTTAATGCACCTCATAATGTTTTTAAAAGCATTCTCTATAAGCTTAAACAGTGAGAGCTTACAACTATTGAATACAGCCTCCTCTACCAGTCAAGCAGTGGTGAATGTCTCTATCACAGCAAAAGGGGACATGAGAGGAAAGGCTGACAGGGTGGGAGGGAAAGGCAACAGAATAGGAGCAAAACAGTGTGGGATGGGTAAGAAATAAAAAAGACAGGATAGAAATAAAACGCTTGGGGCATTTATGTGCTTTTACAGGGAAAAAGTAAGATACAAATTAGGCCACACTCAATTAAGCCTGTAAAACCTGGGCTCGGGGGACTCTCAGCTTCTGCTGAGGTTGTTGACAATCCAGCACAAGGCATCATGACTTAATGTACACTCTCTTCTCCCATGCTCTACTCATTCTCCTTTTTATCTTCACTTTAATGTGCCATCCAAAATATGAATGCAACTAGAAAATGTTTTTTACATACAAAATGCACTGTGCAAAAATAAGACAGAACTTTTACAGTGCACAAAAAGAAACAGAACATTTTGATAAACATTCTTTAATATTTCTATAATTGTTTGGAGAAGACCCTGAACTTCTCAAACATCCACATCCTAAACAGAGCCAGAGATTCAGTCCATCCTTATTGGTTTATTTTGTGACCCATGGCCTGTGAAATAAGGGAAACTCGTGGCACAACATTTTTAAATATAAAACTTTTTTTTTCTTTTTTTGTTCTTGTTAATGTTGTTGTTTTGTTGCAACAACAGTTGGAACTCAACAATGCGCATCAATTATTGAAGAATCGCAAATATCATAGCGAAAGCTTAGTCTAGTTTGTAGGATTATATGACTGTTGAACTTAAGCTTTAGGAAGAGCAGTGTGGCATTTGTCCATGATAATGGAAACAATGCAACACATATTTACCAATACAGCATTAGTGAAGAGCCCAGGGAAATGTCCGTCTCCACTCTAAATGTGGTTTTTCAAATCTAAAGAAGGGTTAAGGCAATAACTGCTGAGATAGTTACTGAAGTACAATGTAACTTGTCTGCTGTTAAAGTCCCCATAATACATGCAAAGTTTAAACAATAAAATAAGATACATTAGAAAAGCTGTCTGCCTTCACACCAGTGCAGGTTGGACTCCGCCAGTCTTGCAGCTTTTCATAGGTTACACTTTAGAGCAGTGGTCTCCAACCCTGGTCCTCAAGAAATACTGTCCTACAGATTTTAGATGCATCCCTGCTTCAACACAGCTGAATCAAATGATTGATTACCTTTTCAAGCCATTCATTTGATTCAGCTGTGTTGAAGCAGGGATGCATCTAAAATCTGTAGGACAGTATTTCTTGAGGACCAGGGTTGGAGACCACTGCTTTACTGCTTCATGGGAAGGATTTAGTTCAAGAGGCATGTTTATTTTGGGAAGCTATGTGTCTCATCCCTGCATTTTTCAGGGGTGGGTTTTTTAACATACACTGAAGTACTTTACACAACTAATTTTAAGCAGAAGAACAATGATAGAAAAGGGAATTAGATTTGTCCTTTAACAACTTATGCTGAAAAGTTTTTACAATGACAAGACCAAAACAAACCAAACCTTCTCTGGAATCCTCCTGTTTTGCTAGTTTAGTTGTATCTCATAAAAAAAAAATGAACACATTTTATATGGAACAGTGGGAGACCAATAAACAGCAGGGGGAATGATAACAATGAGTTGTCACAGACTGAATTCCTGCACGGGGTCTAAACTCCCTCCCTGATACTAATAACTTGATCTATTCTCTAAAGCAAAGTGCAGGGTTGTTGATGCATTGACTCACTTCTGAGGAAGAGGAAAGAGCTCTGAGCTGTAAGAGTCAGCAGTATAATTTTACTCAGCTGCAGCTTGTAGAATTTCCCAGAAGTGAAATTGCATTTGCAAATGATACCTCTTCCCATGTACGTTCACAAATTCTCTCTTCTTCATTGTCTCTTTTCATGCCTGTTACTTGTGTCAGTGCATCCCTGTCTTTGTTTAGTGACTCTCACCCTCTCTGCTCCCAAGGCTGAAACTGGGTGGTAACTGTAGCGTAATGTAATGCGAGGATGTGGAACCTGTAAGTGCTCGGAGGAGAGCCAAGTAAACATCCTTATCCTCTCGGCCCTGGAATCACCAGTTCCAAAACACATAATTATTCCTGAGTAATTAAGCTGCACCACAGTGAAGATAGAATTGGGAAAATAAAGCTAAGTTCCAACAAAATATCACTGTCTCTGTTGATCTCTTGTAGGGAACAGTTCTTTAAAAAAAAAAAAACAGGGAAATATTAATTCAAAATGCATAAGATTAAAATACATACTGTATGCTTTGTTAGAGTGCTGTAATTGAAATGTGTGTTTTATTGAAACAGGTTCTATAGTATATGGATATATTCTTCACTATAGCTTACTTAAAGCACATAATGTTATAAATGACAATTAACTTGTGAATACATCAGACATATTTTAATATGTTAACAGTTAAAATAGTTTTAATAAAACTGTGAGATACACATACTGTAGCTATTGGGATGGGAGTTTGCAAACCTGAATACAAATGAGAGTGAGATCAGCACCTAAAATGGCATTTTAAACAGCATTTCTTCAAGCAAACCTTTTGCCCATATTTTAACCAGGCCTGATCCATAAATCTAAGGAAGAACCTTGGACTGTTCGCTTCCCGCTTTGCATTCTAAAAGACCAGGGTCTGATTTTGTACTTAGAAAACAGGGCCTGAAATTCACATTAGCCACTTTTCCTGCAAAGGTTGCAATTAGGGAGTCGAGTCATTGATTACTGAATCAATCTAAAGCTGATTGATGATATCTGTACAAGCAAGCTTCTAACATCAAGAAAAAAATGGAAACTCTAAAACAAAACAAAACATCTACATTTTAGTGGTTAGTCCAAAGGAAAATCTAAATAAAATCTTGATCGCAATATTGGTTAGAAATAATCGGAATAAGCTGTTAGCGACATACACAGTGTTTGTAAAAAAAATCAGTCTAAATATAGTTTACACTGTAGGTAACAATTCATGCAGTGTTCCTTGTATTGTTTGGTATATTACAACTATTTACAACTAAAGCCTATTTGTAAAGACTACAGGTATAATATATTTAAAGTCTAGCACCTTTTTAAAACTTCTGCCAATATTCTTATCTCCCAATTCATCATTCTATGAGATGCATTTGTTTCACAATCAAAAATCACAATAACTTACTGATTTTAAAATACCTTCTCTATATCCGTGATCAAGTCTGGATCTGCTTTGCTTGTAGATGATATAGCCATATAACTACAAGTTCACTATGAAATCTATAAAGAGAAACTTCACATATATAATTTACAATGAAAAGATGCAAGATAATCTTTCTGCTCTGAGATTATCAACAAAAACATTTAAAATGCTTGTGCCTTATTTGCCACAGTTGACAGGTTATAAAACCCTCTTAACTCCATGCTCGATAAACAAGTATTTAAAAAGGCCTACCATGACTTTGCAAAGTTCTGTAGATAGAAAATACAAGGTATTAGAAAAGCAGTCTGTAAAGGAAAGTCAATTCCAGTACCAAGGCTGTCACCTGTTTGAATAAAATCTGTTTAAATGCTCTAATTCTGCTAAATAAACAGCAAAAAAAAAAAAAATCTTCAGCAGCTAAGCTCCTCGTGCTCACTTGATCTTTAACCCTGAGGTTTTATTAAGAAGGTTTTACTTATTTGATTGAAATCATAAACATCCCTTATGTTGAGCATTTCCCCCAGGCATTAAAACAGCAACTACCCACCACTGTTGAAAAAGAGACGCTTGGACAAATTAATCCAGCAGAACTACAGATCCATCTCAAACCTCCATTTCATTAGTAAAATTATTTAAAAGGTTGTGTTTCAACTCTTAAATTGGGACACTTATGCTGTGTTGCATTTTTTTGAGTAACTCCCTGCCCCCCAAATGCCTGTCTCATTTTCCTAGCTCCCTTTTAGTAACTTCTATCACAGATGCTCAATATTAGCTCTTTAGCCCATTCTTTGTTCTTTTCCCCATATATACACCACCCCGGCAGCTCCTCATTACTGGTTCATCTTCATTGTTTTGGTCCCCATGTGTTGTTCCTCTCTGGCCTTTCCTGTTTTTTTTTTGTTTTCTGTATTTGTTTATGAACTTTGCATCTGCTGCCTTTGGATTTTGATTAAATCTGCATGTAGGCATCTCTGCCTCCTCATCTCTGCATTTGGGTCCTCAACCAACTTCCTTCAAACCTTTACACTTCTATGTGTCAGGAATGAACTAAAAATCAGATGTCAGAAAAATCACATGCGGGGTCCTCAAGGCTGCATTCTGGGGGGCCTTCCTATTAAATACCTACATGCTCCCCTTAGCTCAGATAATAGCAAACAACAACATAACATAACTATGCAGACGATACACAGCTTAACATCAAAATGTAACCAGGTGACCATGAAACCATCAGAGCTTTGGCTAGATTCTTAAAACAGATCAATATGTGGACGTGCCATAATTTTCTCCAACTAAATAAAAAAAAAAAAGAGGTAATAATCTTCAGACCGAAGAAGAGATCCAGAGTTATCTCACAGCTTCAGCTACTACAGCTAGAAACCACGATTATAGGACAAAATCTTGGTGTCATGATGGACTCAGACCTGAACCTTCAGAGTAGCATAAAGGCAGTTACTAAGTCAGCCTTTTATCACCTGTCCTTAAGGACTAATTTTTAAAAAGGATAAAAAAAAAAACTCATTCATACATTTATCTTCAGTAGGATCGATTACTGCAACAGTGGCTTCATAGTTTTGCCCAAAAAATTCCGTCGGAAAGCTGCAGCTGATCCAAAACGCTTCTGCCCGTGTTCAATACAAACCAAGGATCATACAAATTTCGCTATCATGTAGTATGTCGAATTTGGCTCAGTTGTGCCAAATTAAGTATAGGTACTTTTTGTGCTTCATCAAAATTGGGCATTGTCACTTGATCTAAGCCAAATATTCGTCTACTAAAATTTCTTGTAGAGTTAGAAGTTTTTGGTTCAAACCTAAGCCAGATGCCTTTCTGTACAGGATCTTTCCAGGAACATGACGTGTATGTGTAAATGCGGAATTACTATTAGTTTAACGTTACGTTCACAGTTTGAGCAGCAAAAAAAATCTGCTGTTTCATTTTTGCAAACATTAAGGTCAGACACTCCTAAAGAGCATCTTTTAAAGACGATCCTGCCTTAAAATATTATTTTGCTGTTGGAGCCACACAGACTCTCGTAGACCGGCGTTGCACTGTCACTGGAAATCTCCAGCAGCAGCTGTTTCAGGTGGTTTTCTGCAACTGTTTGTGAAGGTTTTTCGTTTTTCATGCACACAAACTGCAGGCACCAGAATAATTACGAGAAACATATTTTACCATCATGTTTCAACATTTTAAGTTTATTTAGACAAAATAAACTGTTTCAGGGGAGTGATAATGGTGCTATGCAAAAGCAGCACTGTGTCTGTCTCTGTGCCAGTTCCCAAATTGGCTTCTCTGATCGGTTGATGTGGCGCATCGAGCAGCAAAAGTAAAATTTTTCCAACTCCAGCATCTTGTGAAGCTCGTCGTGCACCTCAGATGCTCAGAAGCTCATGAGGCGCTGCTTCAGCTGCTCAGATATGTTAAGATGCACTGCTCCTGCTGCTCAAGGCACGCTGCAGGACCTTCTCATGCACCTTGATGGGCCTCAACGATTTACTTTGCATATGAACCCGCTGCTTCTGCTGCTCAAAGCGTGTGTAGTGAACGCACCATTAGTATCATTTTCTAAATTTTACTCATTAAACACAGGTGATTTGTTGTGGTCCTTAGCCACTCAATGAAAGACCCTAGGTTTTCCAGCAAAACTTTGCTAAGTGCTTCACACTGCAGCTTAAGTCATACAGACTTCCCAATATAACACTGTCAAATTTCCTAATATACTCACTGTGAAGACAAAAGGTTCCCTTTCTTGCCAAAAATACCTCACAGACTAACAGGTGCAACAACTAAGAAACAATCACTTCCCCTGCCAGTGATTATAACTTAATTACTATTTCATGAAGGAGAAAGAACAAAGAGCCAAAATGTTCATCAACATTACTTTTTTCTCACGTTTTAAAGGTAAAAGCGGGTGCAGGCAGTGTGAAACAGCAGCTGGTAAACTTTGAATCACTAACACATTTAGAAATCATCTGGAAATTGTTAATTTATTCTGTTCCAATTACACATCTATTTGTGATGATAGGTAAATGCATTCAGGTAAATAAGAAAGAATAAAATCATAGGTATGGGGAGATATATTTTCATTGTTCATGAAAGTTGTAAAACACTGTTTTACCCTATTTTGTTTTTAAAGACTAAAAAGTATTCTGTAAAGTAAATTCAGGATCTGATGCCAACCCAGTCATCTAGAACTGTATCATTGTATCTAAAAGCCAATTTAAAATTACCACTGAACTGGGTTTCTTTGTGCTTTGTTCACTGTAAACAACATTTAAAGCACCACATTTTCAGAAAGGAAGCTTGGTATTGATATATTCTAAACACACAACATGAGTTACATCAGCAAAAGAGATGCAGTTGTCCTTAATACAGTACCATTCAAAGTTATAGTGTATTTTATAGTGTATTGGAACAAGATGCAATGCATCAAAAGAACATCAATCCTCATAACACCTTCACATGTTGTGGCAAGGGCGCTGCTCTAAAGAATTATCAATTAATCTTTAGATCCAAAATATTTTGGAAATTATGAGCATTTAAGATACATTTACCAAACTTAAATTACAAAAATAAACAAAAGCTTTGTTTTGACAAAAATACATTTTGATGATTGACACTTAAAACGCTATAATTGATTAGAATTTGAACATAATTATTAATTAGAATAGAGAAAACATGTTAAAACGGACTACCCTCCTTTTTTTTTTAAAGATCATTTGACAAAGAAAATAATAATGGTTTTGTATTTTTAATTAATTTTCAGAGGAAGAAAATTCATTACCTTTATTTTATTCTAGTCTTTCTGCATTATTAAAAAAAAAATGTGTGAAAACACATGAATTAATTACAAAAAATGAATTTAAAGATAAATTACCGAACACGGTCCTAGCTGGAACAGATTCCTTATTGATCCAGAAGGAAACTTGCGCCAGAATGACAGTCATTATGCAGGGAATGTAGGTCTGAATCAGGAAGAAACCCATTTTCCTTTGAAGATGGAAGTGGACAGTCATTATGACATATTCACCTATAGGAGTACAGAGAGGAATTAAAATCAGATGAATCAGATAAAACCTGTCACAATACATTTCATAGGGTTTTTATTGTGATTTATTTCTGAAACAAAAAATGCATAAGAGATATTTTACCTGTCCATCTCTCAAAAAAGCAGAATTTATATGGTTAATTTTACTGTTTTCTTATAATAACACGTATGCTTTTTGGAAGTAATATAATTCTCATACTTATGAAGGCTCTTTTTACACACTGTAAAACAATAAATGGGTCAAGCAAAAGTGTGAAAGCTTTCTGATCCAATCAGTATAATCAGTTTATGAGTTAAGAAGAAAAATCTAATGACCTGTGTTAGATTTCAGCCTTTCGCTTGACACTGTCTGACCTATAAGGTCATATTGCAACAAGCTAGATGATTCCTGTGGAACTTCAACAGAAGACTGAGGTCCTTTCTTCCATGTGTACACAATCTCACTCATGGGGTAAGCATCTGTAAAGGAAATACATGAGATCTTAATGGAAATTCAAATTATTCAGATATAAAGAAATACAATTTATGGAAGAAATAATATGATTTAAAATAGTGTTGCGCCGATGGCATTTGGCCCCGATACCGATACCCGATACCTGTCTGTGCAGTATCGGCCGATACCGATACCATAATAATGTAAAATAATTGCCATCATGGCTTTGTCAAGCTGCTGCCTACCTTTGTGAAGCAGGAAAAAATCTAATACAAAGTGAAACCAGTAGAACTTTTTATTGCCTACCAGGAGTGGGTGACAATAGTTGAATAAACTTATGGCTCTCAAAATGGTATCGGTGCCCTATTTGTTGGTACTCGCCGATACCGATACCACCATTTTAGGGCAGTATCAGGACCCCATCCGATACGGGTATCGGTATCGGTGCAACACTACTTTTAAACAAAAGTAGATCATTCAAAACTTACACTATAAACACCATCAATGAAACTTGGAAATATATACATAGCTTATTCCATGTACTTTTCTTTATTTTGTCAAGTTACAACCCCACACTCCAAAGCATTATGTTAGCTTATTATGTCGTATACCAACACAAAGCATAATTACAGTGAAAGGAATTTACATTTTAAATATAATAGCCTGAGAATGACCCAAACTGAATTAAACTAGCTTTGCTCTTTGTCCCTAAACAAAATCCAGTAAAACCAACTGCCTTCATATTCTCCATACTTGTAAATAGTTCACTCTTGTCTAATTGGATCTCAGTATAAAAATAGAAGTTCTGTGAAGACTTTAGATGTTTAATGGGGAGCATAGTAACACACAGCTTCATAGATACCAATAAACACACCTGGTAGGTGAGTGATATAGAAGGGACATTTAAAGCAGCACTAGGTTCTAAAACATATCCTCATTTTCAAACATCTCACATAGCACTTTTTAAACCATTAGTAAAAATTTAAATAGTATAGCATTTCTACAAGAAAACATCAAACATAGTATTCAATCACAACCGACTAGCCGAACAATATTCAGAAGAAGAAAAAAACAAGAGGTTTATTAAATCTGTGGAGGAGCTTCAACTCAGGTGGGAAAAAAATAAAAAAGTAAAACCACAACTAAAGGTATTCTTTAGACTTTTTCTTTCCAGTTTGCAAGTAGCTACATATTGGACACAGCAAATACATTGAAGTATTTGTTCTGACCAAAACTGAATCTTACAGCTTACATGTGGACATTAGCAAAAAACCAAAAGTCCTAATAGTAGAAGCATTATGCTTTGCCAAGGATTTGTTTAAGCAGAAAAAATAGTAATTGTTGATGGTTAGATGGATGGTTTGAATTACAGGGGAACCTTAGAGGAAAACCTTTTAAAGGCTGCAGTAAACTTCTAGTAAGTGTCCTAAACAAAGAGTCAACACTTAGTCATGGTTTAGATCAAAACAAAATTGTGAAAGCTGTGAATGCTTAATCCAAGTCCACATTTGACTCCAATAGAGAATCTCTGACAAAAAAAAAAACACCCTAACTCCAGAGAAATATCTAGTTGTAAAACAAGCTGTGTTTGCAATGTCTAGAGTTGGTGATATTAAATTAAAAGTATATGCCAACATTTCCACGTTTATATTAAGATATTTAAAAAAAAAATCTAAATATTTCATTTATTTTTTACAATCATGCAATAGCTTGTTGTGTTCCATAAACTTCCCCAAAATAAAAGGAGTTCAAATTAAACAAACAGTCTGTTGAATTAAAAGCATATTTAATAGAGTTCCCACATGTGAGATTTCAAACTGCAGTCTTAGAAGGAATCTTGTCAGATGGTCAGTTACTTTGTGACAGTGTGATTATTCGAGAGTGACACCATCTGTCGAACAACAGAGACTCAACAAGAAAGCAATACTCACAGCTCCCAAATTTGAGTGGGCAAGCATGGCCATCCATCGGGAAGTTCATGAGACGCATGGGGCACTCTGCATTTATAGTTAATCTGTTAGAATAAAGAAAGCTGAACTCAATTTTACATTTGAGCTGACACTGAGCAACGGATGCTGCTTTAAAATAGATTTTGCAGTATGCTGTTATTCTAAATTTTGTTATGGGGGAATAATAAAAAAAAAGCTCTGCATCTATGAATGATACTTTGAAATATATAGATACATTTTATCATCAAAAATGAATATATCCAATCACAGTTATTTACTTTATTCCCATGACATGGTCCATGGGGAAAAAAATGATTTCTTATTAAGCACTAGTTATGACAGGAGTGAGGGTAGCATGGCCTTATATGGCAACGTTAGCAGTGAGAAAGCCTCATCAATTTAATTTACTGTAAGTACCAGCACTATTGAGCATGTGACACATAACATTTTTAGTGATCTAATAATTGTTTAAAGGACATTTTATATTTTCATGAGCCCCCACTAATTAACTAACAAAGGGAAATTTTTCAATGTTTTCCTTTTTTAGTTTTTGAATGTGAACAGTACATTTTAATACAGTTACTAGCCTCTCCATACTCTTCAAAGTGTTAGATTCATGGCCCCTGGAAAGCATTGGATAAACTGCTATTTAAGAACATAAACACTTATATATATTCAACAAACAGACTGTATAGTTATTTACTTATTTTCAGTAAGAGTATCCTAGATGCTATCCCACTTAAAACATAAAGTATTTGAATTAGTCAACAGTTTAATTGAATGATTCACTTCATTAATGATTAGATTTCTGATTTTTACTTCTCTGCTTGTGAAAAAAACAACAACATTAGGGATTAGATTACTATTTTCTGTTGAACAATCTTAAATTCTCATTTGGATTGGCTTATGGAAAAATACCAAAAGATCTTAAGCTGACACAACAAAAAGCTTTTCATCACTATTGCCACAGAAATCTGTGCACTTTGCCTGCAAACACCATAAACTGAGGGATTTTGGCATTTGTTTGGAAAGGTCAGCATTTTTGCTGTTTAAAATCTATCAAGGAAAAACTGAAAACCTAAAACCTGCGTAGAAATATTTACAATTCGCAGTGGAAAATAAGTTGTCTCTGGAAATAAAACTCTCAGTTTAATCAGATGCATTTGACAGAGGGATACAGATTAAAACAGTGTTTAACATGGACCAAAGAGAGAATAGAATTTAGTATAATTAATATAATCTTTGAAACACATGATTGCTGAATAGCTCATTTAATAATGCAATTGTTTGATAACATTGTTCTAGCTTATCCACTGCACAACAGAAAGAAGCCTGTGCTGATTCTACTGTAAGTAGGTCAAAACATTAAGGAAATATCTTAAGCCTAAGAAAATGATCAAAGAAAAAGAAACCAATTGATTTAACAATTCATCTCTTGCTGATACATGTTTTCACTATAGGTTTGCATGCTTCAGTAAAGTTTATATTCTGCAAAATACTTTGCTAAAACAAAAAAAGAATTGAACTATATTATAACTATTTTAATGCTGTTTCTGATGCATAACATTTTAATGAGCTGGGTACATGAACCAGGGTTTATTTCCAGACAAATGTATATATATTTTAAATACAAATTGATTTCAGACAATAAAACAGGACATTTAGAGAACTTATTACATTGGTAAAAGTAACAAACTGTGGAATTTATTACATTTCTCTTTTTAATGAGCTGTACCACGAAAACATCTATGTAATCTGACTTTATGTGGCTTTGAACGGCTCTTGTGGTTTATTGAACGGATTATTTAAAGCTTATACATTTTATCTTAACCTTTAAAAGTCAAGTTGAGCCACCCAGATAATCTGGTTATTTTTTAAATCTGCTTTTTTTTTTTTTTTTATATTCATACTGTCACTGAGTCTAGTTTTTTCATGCTGGAAATTTACTTTGGAACAAAGCTTCGAAGTCATGTTTGTTTGAATTGCTTTCAAGGACTGTTTTGAGTATCAGATGGCACATTTCTCTTTTTTTGGCACTCTATAGTCCTTTTTAATGTTTGTGCATATTCTTGGACGCCTATTTAGTAGAATAGCTTTCCAGGTTTATGCTCTGTTCTGGCTTTGGCTGGGTATTATTATTGCTGTCCAGAACTGTTACCTCATGGTGTAGAGGATAGTTCCGTTTTGCATGATGCGGAACAGCTTGTTCGGAGTGGTCATGTTGTGAGATATTGACCTCTTGCCATTCCGGAAAAATGTGTCAGGAGTCCAGATTTTGCTGACCATAAGGTTGTTTAGCCGCAGGATCTCAATCGGGCCTTCAAATTTTAGCCGTTCATCAATCCATGTCTGACGAAAGAACACATCCATGGTGTACTCCTGGAAAGGGGTTCAAATGCATGTTATAGCAGCTTTTACAGACATTGAAACCACGCATGTTTCTAATTCTGCTTCCACAGTCAACTATTTTGAGTCATTATTATTTGCTACCCCAGAGAGAATGACAGATGGGCTTGTGAGCCATACTTTGATGAAGCCATCTCAATACTATACAGTACTAGCAGTATAATAATTTATTTTCCTACTCACATTAATTTTTTTGTTTGTTTTTTTCTTCAAGAGGTGCCCCCCCTTCTCTTTAGAATGACCAAATTAGCCATAGCATTGATTTAACATGATTTTTAAATCATTCATCTAGATTTTGGTATGTCTCATATGACTGGATCATGCAAGGCTGCATGTCTGTCAACTGTGCATTTATGATGTGAATATCTCAGTCCACGATATTCCAAGGGAACTGTGTCATATCGAAATCTGGTGACTGTGGAAGCCATATGAGGACAGTGAACACTGTCATTTAAAAAAAAAAACAACTAGTTGGGTTATTTTAAATTATTCGGCCTAGTTTCATAGCATTTACTGTAAAAGTTAGGTACACTGAAGAGATGTGCATAGCCAGTTTAATTCCTTATCCCCAGCCACCAACAACAATGTGAACCCTTGACACAAATCCTGTAGTATTCATGCTTTCATGGGTTTTGTTCCAATCCAAACTACCTAAATGTCACAAATTAAACCAAGACTCAGACATTTTTTATCAGCCTATTCAAATTTTGGCATAATTTTCCTGCTTTTACATGATAGCAGTTAAAGGTCATGTGGTTTGCCGCTTTTGTAGGCCATGTGCTTCAAAGTTTGACATGAGTATTTATTTCTCCTTACATCATCTAGACCCAGATTGCACATTCTTTTTTGACTTCTAAAATGACAAAAAGTATTTTGCCAATTAGACAGCGCGTACTGGACATTCTCTAAACAGGATGGCTGTGCTTGAAAGTTCTGGCAGGTAAGCTTTTCTGAAATACTCCAACCCACATGGTGGGCCCCAAAAAAACATCCTGTGTTAAATTACTGTTATCTGATTATCTCCTTTGCTAATTGTGTTTACATTTTTTTAAAGAGGTGTATCCAATAAAGTGGCCAAAAAAGTTAACCTTTGGTGGAAAAAAGCAATCTTAAAATGAATAGAAATACTTTTACCAATGTCAAAGTAAAAGTCTGGAAAGAGTCTGTCGTGACACATCGTCAAAAGAAGGGTCTTGCTCAGCTTTTAAGAGCTGATGACATGCTTTCACAACACATATGCCTCTAGCATATAAAAGGCTATAGATGCTGTTAACTAGTATCTAAAGCTAGAGAGTAGAGCACAAAAGCCATACATCAGTCAGCCTATCCCATGGCAGGAGTTGCCAGCCTATCATGTCCCAACATCAGCTACATCTCTATCTCTCTTTCTCTCTCTGGGGGGAGATGAGGGTGAGTTGGGGGGGATTGTCAACCAGATTAAAGTCCTAAGCTGTACTAATGACATCCTGCCCAAATGCCTGAATAATGAAAGCTGAGAGCCATAAGTTAGAACATATATGCTTTGATATACATGAAAAACTAACTATATATCTTTTTTTTTTATTTTACAAACAGTTGTTTCAATCTTTGGAATAAATGAAAGTCAAAAGTAGTATTTCTTAAGGTTTACATACCATCTCTACATCTGAAACAGGTCCAAAGCTGGTGACAAATATGTCAGTTTTGACCTCTGTGACAGGACCTAGAGCAGAAGTACAAGGTTTTGTTCTGACTTTGATCATATTTGTTCATGTTCTTTAAAATCTAAAAAGTTCACAATCAAACCCTTTTATTAATCTATATAAATAGGATTAACAGAAATTTGAAACATTGCGCATAAATATACTGCTGGAATCTCAGCACTAAGCAGAAAATTGGGCACACATGCGCTGGATTAAAACTTTATCATCTAAGAAAAAAAACCTAAACTATTTACTAAAATGAGATTACATGGAAGTCAACAAGATAAATGTATGTACCTCCAAATCCAGGTCGCAGCCTGTTGTCATAACCATCCAGTAATCTATCCAATATACGCGTGATATTATCCAAATAGATACTGGTATCGCTGTGCTGAGTCTCACAAACACTTCTCGCGCTGAAAGTAGATGGATTGAAACAGACAATTCAATTAGCTATCAAATCATTCCAACACTGGAGAGTTTCTCTATGCACTGAATGATTGCGTTCCCGTGCGTAAAGAAGTCAGCCAAAAACGCAAAGAAAGAGTTGTCACACTTACCAAAACAGAAATAAGCTCGTCCAAATGAAAGCCATGCCTCGCAAAGACCCGATCGACATGATGCATTATTTTAAAAGCATGGTTCTTTACTGGTTTTGGTCCTTTTTCTTTTATTTGAAATAAGTGCGACAAGATCACGCCAGTCCAGCACGACTTGACTTTCCCTCTAGTGCGGTTGCGCCCGCCTCATCCTGAACTGCTCAGCTGGAAAAGCCGAAAGAGTTTTCAACAGAGTGAAGAGGAGGGGGGGTAGTGAGGAGGGGTGTCTAATGTTAACGCGCTTCTCTCTTTATGATGGAAACCGATATTTAAGGTTTGGACATAAGAAGATCTGGAAGTATGTGAGGTTATAGTTAATAATGGTAAGTAAAATATTTAAACTAAGAAGGTTGGACGTAATAAAGCGCATGGGAAGAACAGAGAGAAGGGATAAAGTGTGGAGGAGTGCTTACTGTATATGTATACAGTAACAACAATTTCACCAGCATATCAATAGAGCTTTTGCATGGCAGTATAATTTCTCAATCTGCTATTGCTCCCTCTTAGTCTCCTATGTATTCAATGTATATGACATAGACACAAAAGAAAAAAAATAAAATAAAAATAGTATGATTCACACTGGGGTTGAGTGGAGTGGGTGGTAGGTACCTGTAGTGCACTATCAAACTCCATAGAACAAGATTAATGGGACATCACACCCAGCTAAATATAGCAATTACCACAAAGTAGATTTTTGCATGTTTTGCAAAACCACAGCTGAATTAATGTCACTGTGTTCTTTGGTTTCCTATGACATGTGGTTTTCAGCAATTATTGCTGTTGTCACTTCAAGTACCAGAGCCAGATTGTTACTGTATGTGGCCTTAAATCAATGCGATTGGTGTGCTCTGGAACTATTATTGGCAACCACAGCCAGTGGGGTCAGTGGTAGTGTGTTAAAAACACTGCAGATTGTTATTTTTCTGTAAATAACAAGACCAGATCATCTGGCACCAAAAACCATTCAAATTCACTTAGATCACCTTTATTCTATATTCTGATGCTGTTTGAATTTCAGAAAATTTTAATTGTTTTTACATGACCAGTATACTACATGTATTGCTGTCAAGTGTTGTGACTTTAATTGAAAAAGGTTTAGGTATATCTCAATCATCATCAGCCTTGAAATTGGCTGCACTTGATTCTAATTTTCACTGTAAATTTGTTCAGCTAATTTGCACATGTAATATCTTATTATGAGTTTTAAAATGAATTGAAAATGTTAACCAAATATTTGTAAAGGTTTAACTACATAGGAAGTTATGTGTTGGAGTGATATGCAGTGCTTCACTTCAAATAATATGAACGCAAATTAATCACAACAACTTTAGTAAGCAACATTTTAACCCAGAAGAGAAAGCTGCAGATTTCTTAAAACCTAGAAAAGGGGAAGCATCAAATCCTCTCAGTATATCAGCAAGCTTCAGTAGTTTTATGTGTTGAGTGATCAATGACCTAGAATACATTCTGTTTTTTTAGCAATGCATTACTTTTTCATTATAAGCGGTATCATAGTCATACTATCAATAATTCATATGTAGGAGAAAAATATAGGATTTTACTCTGGCATACTGAAAATCTGAAAACTGGTTTCACAATGTAATCCTCAAACTCTCCTTATTTTCTCCTTAAAACACAAGTTATATAATGATTTCAATATATAACTTGAATTATATTAAAAATAAAAGCAGATTGACTCAGATAACTCTGTTGAGTGTACAGTATATTAGATTCCACCAGGGCTGCCCTCTGTCACTGCTCCTCTTTATAACCTTTATGGACGGGATTTCAATGCACAGCAATGGGCTGGGAAGTCTTGTTTTAGAACCAGTAGATGTTGTTCCTGCTTTTTGCCGATGCTGTGTTAGTTTTGGCTACCTTCTGCCAAGACCTACAGAATATGGTGGAGAAGTTTGCAGCTAAGTGTGAAGCAGCTCCTCAAGTCCAAGGCCATTGTTCTCGACTGGTAAAAGTTGGCTTACTCCTTCAGATCAGAGGAGAATTCCTGCCTCAAGTGGAGGATTTGAAGTATCTTGGGGTCCTGTTTATGACATGTAGTATAAAGACACACACAGATACACACACACACACAAAAAAAAACATACTTCTTGATGATACCAATGTTGTTGTTGTTGTGATGCTCTCCCATTGCCATGGCTTAATGTTGAAATACAAACAACCACAATGAAAGCGATGATAGGCTTATTAAAATGTTAAAGTAATTTACTAATTTCCAACAAAAGTTTGCTTTGGAATTTAGTATAATTTACTGGGCTAAATGAGAGGTAGAAAAAGAGTGCCTTTGCACTACTTTTCTATGTAAAGTTCATTTACAGCACTGCACTCCAATATTTGTGTTACATCTGACCATTGCACAAAGAAAAATCTTTTAGATGTCTCAAAAAGATTTGCCACACCAACCTTACCTGTAAAACACAGAAAAAAACACCCATGCACATACACAGACAAATGCGTTGTGTCACACTATCCTTGTGTGAACTTTCCATTGACATACATTTATTTCTCATTCGTTTCTATGGCCCAACCCAGACCCTTACCCTAACCATTACAAACATCCCCACAAATACCTAAAAGTCTGTGGTGTAGTGGAGGACTTTTCAGAGCTCCGCAGTTATACCTTCGACTGTGCTCCAGTGCATTTGAATAATTTTACAGCCAGGTAAACCTGACAGTTATCATCATGTATTTCCTCCACTTTTTCTCACTCATTTGATGTGCCTAGATTTGCACGTATGTACAGAGAACATTTTGTTTCAAAGCAAAGGGTTTCTTTTAACATAGTTCTTTAACTCCAAATGGTCTTTGGCTCGCCAGAAAAACATAGTGAGTATGGGGGTTTTATAGCAGGCTTTGCAGGGCATTCACGGTGTACTTTAAAGCTTTGTCCTTTTGAGAGTGTCTTGAGAGATCTAAGTTTCCTGTCTAAAAGCACTGTTTACTAATCCTTATCCTGGGTCCAATAATGTTCACTATTCCATCCATGTAAATATTTACTTCCTGGCAGTGTGGCACATCATTATACATGTTTCATGACAGATAACCAAACACCAAGTTGGGCATTAAAGTCATGTGGAAGGAAAGAGACACATGACTTTCAATATTTGGTCACAAATTACGATCAGAAATGTGTAATAATTTAAATTTAGCCTCTTTTTATCTGGCACTTCAAATAAAAATCCACTGCAACCAACTAAATTTAGAGGTTATATACCAAACGTAGTCCACTAAGGTGTAATTTAGTCTAAGTGTGATAACAGCTGTTTTAAATTGGCCTATTTTTAGGAGGAGAGTGAAAAATAAAACATGCTCAAGACCAGGAAACACTTCCCAAAAGCTGAGGATAAATCTGTAAAAATATCCAATATCCAAACATCCAATGATCTGTTAAATGTATTTATTATCAATCTTGAACTTGTAAAGCAAAGCTTTATTAAAAGGTTTCCCCTGAAGAGCAATTGTTAAATGATAGCTTTATATAAGTCAGTTTAAAGTTAGCCAAAGGCCATTCAGGGGACTGAGCAGGCATTCAGAATTAAATTCTCTTTTCATTTGAGACTGAAAATTAATATTTTGGGCTAAATGTATAATATATTATGTGGTACAACCCTAATGCTGCACATTCTTTCCTCACTGGGACATATTAGGGAAAGCATCATGATCTGTTTTATTGTTTGCTTGACTTGTTCGTGAAGTTGCTGAGTAATAGCATAATGCAAAGACTAGTAAGTGCTTCCTCTGTGGTAATCTAAAGTACATATAACAACAAGAATCCAATACCAGCCTTCCTGACCGGGATAAAGGCTATCTGGACACTCCATCCAAGAGCATGTTCTGTCAGGCGTCAAACAGCCACAGTAAGTGGTACAAGGAGTGGAGAAGTAATGTTTTGACTGGCTCTATTGGAAGCTGTGTAAGTGCAGATTGTAAGACATTAGGCCTAGACCTGAAAGCTAGTAAGAGTAACAGTAAGCCCCAGTTTTATTGATTATCCAGCTACAGCGAACACATTCTTGATATTTCACTCTTACTTCTATTTGGTCCAGTCTATACATTTTTGTGTATGGACATTAGGTTTTTAAAGACTAAGTGGAAAGAGTAAAGATAAAAATTGGAGGTCATTACCTCAAACAGCAACATTTCTATAAAATGTAAAATGCCTTCACTGTTTGTTAAACTGGAGCTATGAATTGAGATGAAAAAAGCCCAGTGAGTGTTACAGACTGGATTTATCTATACCCCATTCCATGAGAACAATGCACTTCATATGCCAGGGGTGGGGAAAGCAATTCAATTATGTCATCTTAAGAAGTACAATTACTGGGAAGATAAGGACACATACTTCGAAATCCACTGGGTTTTGAAGAAGATTAAAAAAAAAACTCAACAGCAGGAGTTTGTTAATGAGTTCATTACTCAACAAAAACGGTTTTAATTAAATAAGTCATGATATGCCTTCTGTGGATGATTCTCACAGTTTTCAAATGAATGCATGAAAGTTTCAAAAACTAGCCAACCTCTTCAAGGTAATAGACTAGAATTGCAGGGAAATGAGTGTTTATTTTAGTTAAAAAGGAGAGAAAAATTAAAAGATAAGCACGGGCTAGGTGAAATCTTTATTTTTGTTCCACTGCTCTAAAGTCACATTAATTTTAATTACTGTATAGTAAATATACAAGCAGCACTCAAAGTTGCACTTAAGTTATAAATTTTTCAAATACCTAATCCTCGTAAATACAACAAAGAAAAGCATTGTCTAAACTCAGTTCTGGCCACACCACAATGCTTCTATAAATACATGATTTCTCCCACATGAGATGGACCCACTGTATTTTATGAGCCTCACCATGTGGTATCTATGGTAACCAGTTAGAGTAGAAGAAACTCAGCATGCGTGGTGCAATTTGAATTTGAGCAAGTTTCAGGACTATTAAGAAGCAAATGTGATCACAAGATAAAAAAAAGAAACACATTATCTGATCACAGCCACTGAAATTACTTGAAACCAGCGTTAGCATCACTGTAAAGTTAGGAACAATCTAGTGTTTAGGGAACCACCAAGTAAAATATAATATAAAACAAACAAATTAAAATACTTTTTCATGGGGTCTGTTTGGTGACCTATTTTTTTTTTCTTTGTAACTTAAACTGCATTAGACAATTCAGCGTTTGAATAATTGCATAGGAATGTTACAATCTTAGTTTTTTGACAACTTTAATACTTAGTCTTCTCAGTCTCACATAAAGAGTGCTTTACACAAAAAAGCAGTGCTGCAGAAGAATCTGTGCTTATTACCAATGATATGCTCCACCACCTACAACCTGACATATGAAAATTTTTACACTGTTGTTTCCATGGAGATGAAACCATACCATAATTTATTTATATATATTTTTTCTTTTTTAGATAACAGAGGAACTTTCCTCAGACTGGAATGGCATGGCTCATCATAAAATGTGCTTGATAGATACAATCTGCCCACAGAAAAAGGTGTGAAAAATTATTTTTTTATGTTTGTATATTTATTTATAAATATGCAAACATGTTCAGAGTACATCATTTAAACTGTTAGGAGAATAAAATATTAGATTTTATTACTAAAAGTCAATACGAGAAAGTTCTTGAATCATGTTACTTCTCTTAATAATTTAGTTCTTTCATATGGCTTCAGTTTAAATAATGCAATGTATATCACATAATTTGAACAACTAACATCTCAATCCAACTTTATAGACAAACAGTTTGGATTCATATCAAGAATAATAATTAAACATATTCCAGTTAGATCATATTTTTGTTAATAAGTTTTTCCAACAATGTAAATAAGGTAAAAGTTATATAAATCTTACCTCTGGGTTCCACTGAAAGTGGAAGCAGCTAAACCGAGGACATGCAATGATATAGGCACTTCACAGACACCATATTCTACTGGGAGCATTTTCAAAGAGTAGTGTTTCTGCACAGTTGGACTCTGATCAGGTCAGGATTGCATTACTGCACTATAGTATTGTACTTAATGGCTTTTAATAGAACAATAATCCAGTGAAGTGTTTATTTAACCAGTTCAGTGTCTCCTGTGCCTGCTCTTTATCTAATCACCATGCGTTTTTTTCTACCATCATGGGTACGTAACGTGATATTTATAGTTTTGTCAGTTTTTCTTTCAATCCTCTTAAGCCCACAGGTGTAATTTACAAAGAAGGCATAGTCATATTTGATAAGGCCTTTTTCAACTTCTAAACTGCTAATCTTGTTATCAACTTACATAAATATCCTGGAGGATGAAGCGGATGTAATAAATTTGAATGTCATTTATACAGGGCCTCAGTAAATTTGATTTGAATGGCCCAAAATAAATGCCTAAAAGAAAATATCACGTTTGAAAACCTCTTACTTTAACTGTAAAGAAGCAAATGAAAATAATAAACAGTAAATAAAATATCTTGGTTACATTACCGGTATGTGGCATGTTTGGTGTCCATCCAACAAGCACTTTAGAAGTTACACGTATTTGATTGAAAAAAAAATCAGGTGGATTCCTGCTGTGCCATTCAGAACAGTTTGGCACAATATCTGAAATGTATTCTTGAAATGTATTTTTTGGAATTCTTAAATATATTTGGTTATAAAAATACAGTTTTCCTCCTAAAAATCACAATTTAATTTCTTTTTGTCACTGTTTATGTACACACTGTAATTGCACACTATATATATAAAGCTAAGCCGAATATAGATCCTTTAAGATGCACAGGCGTATCTGAATCAGGGAGCTTTATACCTCCTTGGAAAGGTCACATTCTACAGAATCCAATGAAATAATAATGATTTAATAATAATTTAAATAATAATTGTATTGATCTCACATTGGAAAAATATACCTCTGCATTTAACCGAGCCCCATGGGGAGCAGTAGACTAGCATCATGGGGCACATGGGGAGCAATCGGGGGTTAAGGGTCTTGCTCAGAGACACAGAGTGGCAGTCTGTGGGAGTAGTTTTCAAACTGACAACGTCAGGATTCCATACCTATGCCCTAACCGAAAGGCCAACCCAACCAAAATTTTGAGTTAGATAGAAGCCACAGTAAATCAAGGGAGAGAAGAAGAAACCTTTAGCTGAATATTAAGCTAATGGTTGTATATATTCCAGAAACTGACTTTTATTTGGATGAAAATATCTGTTGATAAAAAGAAAACAAAACAGCAAAGGTAGGATAGATTTTATGTGCTTTGCTTGATTTTGCTGGGTCTTTGAAGGACTTTTTTTGAGTCATCAGCTGTAAATGATGAGAGTTTTGCTTCATCATTTAACTTCGTCATTGAAGTTTAACTTCGGCCGATTCAGGGTCTTGTTGGTTTTCATTAGCAATGCATCACTCAGCACTGCTTTTTGTGTTTTTGTAACCAGCAGTTCCACCAAAACAACTTGTTTGAAAATTACATTTTGGTAATCTGAGTACCTTTCGACAGGGTGTTGGAGCTGTGGTCTGTAGATATTAAAATGAAGTAGATAGTCTGGTAGAGGAGTCTCAGATGAAGATCTGAACATGTGATACGTGTGTGTTAGTTTCTGAGTTAGTCAGCTGCAAAGTTATTGTAGCAAAGGAGCTCCTGTTGCCTTAAAAGAGGGCACTCAGTGGTCATATTTATCACAGCTGTCAGTTAACTTGATGAACAGATTTTCTTATTGCACAAAAGTCCAGGAAATGCTATCAAAGTCTGAAAATATAGTATTTTATTTGTGAAGTACAACGGATCCACTTTGCTTATCATCAACCGACTTCCTTTCTGAATGATCCACTTTTCTCTAGATTAGATTTCAAGAGGCAAGTGACTAAAATAGAACAGCTGCCTGTTATAGAGAGGCAAATAGCAGCTGGCACTTATGGGATGGACCAACTCAAGTTTATGTAGGGAATTCTGAGGAAGACTGAAGAGAAGAGAGTTAAAGTAATCAATGCGAAAGGTGACAGGGCTGTGGAAAAGCACAGATGCAGAGCATGGGGAAAAAGCAGAACAAAGACTATGAATATTATGTAGATGAAGGTACGCAGAACAGGTGAATGAGAAAGTACTAATAATTTGTGACATCCAGACTCTTGACCCAAGGAGAGTGAGAGACAGTGGAACTGTCAATTGGACAAGAGAAATTGTCTGCCTTGGATATAGCTGATTTGTTTCCTACCCCTTGGATAAAATGATTTGGGTTCTACAAGGAGGATCTCTGTTTTGTTGCAACTGAGCTACAGGAAGTTAGAGGTGACCAAGGTTTTAATTTCAGCAAAGCAGGAGGTGAGGGATGAGGGGGAGGTGAAAAATATTATTAAGAGTAAAAACCAAGTATTTCTTTCTCTTCATTGGAGTAGGTTAACCCAGATTGATATCAGGATTTTTTTTTCCAGAGTAATTAAGTCCTACTATTGTTCTAATTGACCTTTTACAGATTTCTTTGTGAATTGTGAGACCAGTTTTCCAAGGAAAAGAAATCAGCTTCAAAAAATTTAGTTCTCATGGACCTGAGTTCAGGGGTAATCCATGGAGCTGAATCAGAGTCAGACCGAGTTTACAATGGAGCCAGAGTTCCGAATATTATTCAAATTATTAATGTACAGGAATGTAAGCTGTTTTTGATGGAAGGAGAATCTGGAATCAGAGTTCTAAAGATGTGAGAGGAAAAGGAGTTGATGTTAATGTCAATGTTCTACAATGATATGAGTCCAGGAGTCTTTTTTTATATACAGAGTTAAAGGGATGTTAAATTAAATTAGGTAATGATCACTTATCTGAAGGGTCGTGGTCAGGCGGAAATGCTGCTGGAATAGAGCATGATACGGCCATAGCTGCTGGACTCCCCAAGTGAAATAAACACCTCCTATTTGATGACACGTGAAGTAAGTGTGTTCCCAGTTGGCAACATAAATAGCTGTTGAAATGGCAAGTGAGCAGCAGCACATGAATGAGGCATTCATGTACCTGGAATAGCTTTCAGTTTGAACGCACTGTAAAACAGATCTCAGACCAGACAGGTAGTAAAACAGAATCCATGTTTCAACCTTACCCAGCAATTGTCTGGTAATTTGCTGGATCAGGGTTATGTGTAAATAAAACCAGAACTATTTTTTTTAAGGAAAAACCATCAGTCAAGACCTAGTATTACCACTCACTAGTTTACCAGGACAATTCAAGTGTGAATAAAGTTATTATATTACTGGTTGTTTACACAAAACGTACATAGTGAGGCCTAACAACAGTCCTAACTCATGCTACATGCTGTCAGCTCTTTGCAACAACAGTATCACTGACAAACAGGCTGGTTTACAAATTTTTTCATTAAGCAAGCAGGTACGTTTTAAATGATGTCTAGAAACTGACTGATCCTGGAAGAAAGAGACCTCTATGTCCGCCTGTCCTCACCATATTTTTGCTTACAAATTATAAAGTCATGCCTTTTGATATCTGCCAGACACTTCTCTGACTGAAATGGAATTTATTCTTCAATTTTTAGTTTTTTACTAGTGACAACTATAAGAATCGCCTGACCCAGAACCTGACTGATCTGCTGTTTGATAGACATTCATCCATACATTTTATGTCTTATCCCAAGTTGGGTCGCGAGAGCGCAAGAGGTGCTGGTACACGCTGGACAGGTCGCCAGTCCATTACAGGGCATAGATATTGATAGACATTTGCCGTTTCTCAATATGTGTACTTTTGCATTCTCATGTAGTTGTGTGGCCGTGAAACGTCATCAGCCTCAGCCCTAGTACTGTTCCAATTCACAAATGGAGCGGAAAAAGTCCCCGGATGCGGTTCTCTCCCCTCCCTCTTTACCAAGTATGCATCAGAGCAGACTTGTCCATTCTTAAGATTGACAGCTGTTCCAGCATCCACCGCGGCAGCATCAGCTTCCAGTGGAATGCTCACATGTTGTCTTTCCTGTTGTTGCTGTTATATAAAATTACTATAAAAGTACATTTTAAGATCATTTGAGGAGAGAACATTATACTTTTAAGCATCACTACACGGCCCATTTACCGATTTAATGCTTAATTATTTAAAAAAAATCCTGATGTTGAGAGGACTGCAGCAACCAGTGCACCTCTGAGGCTAACTGCAGCCAGGGCTAACCTTAGCCCATCTGCAGCAGCCCTCACTCGGCATAGCCTTATGTGAAGTTTTTTGTTTTAGTTTGGCAAAATGTTCATTTGATTTGTGTTTTTCTGACTTTGTTAATTATTTTTCCCACACTAAATGAAAAAACGAAGAATTTATTATTATCTAGAGCAGCGGTCACCAACCTTTTTACAGTTGAGGGCTAATTCAGGGGTACTGAGTCACAGGAAGGGCTGCCAATACTGACCTATGAATTGCAAGTGTCAACGTTCACCTAAACTTCATACATTATAAACATATCTTTATCGTTTCTTTAAATTTAGACATTTTCATTTTGAAATCTCTATAAATGCTTAAATGCCATATATGATTAAATGATGAAATGTTCTATAACTGATTAAAAAAGAAGAGCAACAGAATACAAGGACATTTCAAACGTAGCTCACTGTTGAGTCATTCTACTTTCAGAAGACTCTAAGGGCACCCTTTGTGGTCCTTGAGGGCCCCTTGAGGGCCCGTGGGCACCATGTTGGTGACCCCTGATCTAGAGACTGTCAATAACAGGAGGTGAAAGGCAGCTCCAAACAAGCTGAGCATGTGGCGATGTCATGAAAAAGCTTCTGTTCCAATTGACACATATTCATGCTGCATGCTGCTGTTCTCCCCGGGTCTATAATTTCCTGGGTTCTTCGCAAGAACATATTGTACTTGGCAAGAACACAAGTCTGTACTCGCATTTTTGTGAATTTAAAAAATGACCATAATTTCCAGCTTAAATTCTTCTTTAGAGGTCAGTTTGATAAGTTAAAGCTAAATTCCTAACATTACGGCCACCTAATAGGCAGGTAATATTTGTTACCATTCCACTGTTACGTGGTAATGCGTAAAAAAAAGCTGACCCCATAATTTACTCTAAATAATTGGGATGTGTGAAAGCTGCCTAATGTTACTCAACCTAGAATGTGATTTTAGTAAATTACTGGAATTACTTGTGAAAGGGACTTTTTTAGACTCCTCTTATATATTTTAAATTTGCCTAGTTGCCTCTGGTAAAACTATGTGATGTACAAAAATAAAGGAACTTCATCTTTTTGATCTTTCAAGTTAAAAATATATAGAACAGAGAACAAGGAATTTGTCTTGATTATTTTTTTTTGCAGCAGCAGATGTTGAAACTATTAATTATTATACCTCTGAGAAATCAAAATTTAAATGTCAAAAGCTAGCTGGTAGTACATAATACATAATCAGGAGACACAAAGAATTGTTTCTCTTCCCAAAATCTAAAAATCCTTCATCTGGTGATAATAATTTGCTGGTGTTTGTTACAGTACAGTGCATTTAAATATCTTTTTTGAGCTCATGTTAGAATAGAATATTAGTATCCAGTCTCTATGGTTACCCCTTCTTGAAAGACATGTCAATGTCAAATTAAACTCAGAGAGCCTGCAGAGGTTTTACTTGGCAAAGTCTTTTTTCTTTTTTTTTTTGTTTTGTAACCGATATGATCTCATAAATCAGCCATTAAGGGACATTACCATTGCTTCATCAGTTTTTGTTTTTTTGTTTTTTTTATGTTAATATATAATGCAACATTAGACCAATTCTTGCATTAATACAGTCTAAAAGCAGAATTTGTCTGTACTGCCAAAATAGCAATAATCTATTATACATGAACAAGTCTCCAGTGTTTATAAAATTGTAATCCCTCACCATCTCTTTGAATGTCAGCTTTACTGCCTCATGGGAGCTCTTGATCTTTTTAATCTGCAGGTGGTTGGGAGGAACAGCAAGACCAGAGGCCAACCACTGCGTTGTCATCCTGTGTCACAGTCTAATCACCACTTCTGATGCCAAGACACCGAAATAGTGTCCTTTGGCTGAAATCGTCCTATAATCCTCCTTTTCCTCCTCTCTTTCTATCAGTTGCTCCATCTTTCCTTCCATCCAACTGTGGCTAAAGCTGACACTCAACCTGGACTCAAATCAGCAGTTCTGGCAGGGCTGACCAACGTCTGTCAGAGCAGGGTAAAAAACCTGAGAGAAAGATGAAAAGAAACAGAGCTGGCCAGCTTTCCATGGCTTCGGTGTTGGTCAGATAAGGACATGCCAACCTTGAAATAGAAGCGGGTGGCGCCTCCTCTGGTTGCAGTAAGTTAATCAGGCATAAAGAAGACAAGCAGTTGATAAAACTTATTTATCTAAAATTAAGAGGTCAGAACCAGTGCTGTGAAAAGTTTTATGGGATAAGGTGGAATTCATATTTAGTGACAGCTCTCTAGTTATTGTTGAGTTTGTACCTGTAATTCAAAAGCTATCTAAAGAGCAGTTTTGTACTGCTCCTTCAATTACAAAATTAAAGTGTTGAAGGAATCATCCAATATGCAGTTTCATACTCTTGACCAAGGCTGCCTGTATTGTTATGGAATTTAAATGACAGACACAAATTCATGAGTGGCGGCCTATTGGTTAGGGCATAGGGCTTTGAATCCTGAGGTTGTGAGTTTGATCCCCCACTCCCACAGACTGCCACTCTGAGTCCCTGAGCAAGACCCTTAACCCCACACTGCTCCCCGGGCGCCGCACAATGGCAGCCCACTGCTCCCCAAGGGGATGGGTTAAATGCAGAGAAGTAATTTCCCTCTGGAATTATTAGAGTATATAAAATACAAACACACACACAAAAAAAAAAATTTCAAAAGATCTCCCAACAAAATGAGGCTAAATTAATTTAAGCAAAATAAAAACAAAACAGAGCAAAAACACCATGTGTTTATCTTTGGTAAAATTACTAATCCACTATTTCAAATGTGTCTGAACAGGTCTGGCCAATAATATTATGATTATAAAATAATAAAATATTCAGATAGCTAGCTGATGTGGTATATACAGTATATCAGTGGCACCTGTTGGAGTTATCTCCAGGATGGGCTATAAATTCTAAATAGATGTATTCCAAATACCAATCAACCACATACTAAGTTATTACACCAGTATATTTATATGAATGCCGACAACAAAAAAACATAATAATTACACTTTATAAAAACAAAACATAATTTCATGAACAGGTTTACTTTTTGTACATAAATTTTGCCCGTCTGAGGCTTGGTGAAGGTAAATCTATGTTTTGCATGGTCCAATATTCTGTCACAAACCTAAAAAAAAAAAAAAATTATGTACCACTTTAATAACGGAGAAGCTATTAGTCAGCTTTATATTTTTTAACATATAAAAACTATTTATTTTCTGAAAATGTGTTTATTTATGAGCAACTATGCAAATTAACATACATGGAGGAATGGAGAGAGTACCATCCTCTGTGTGCTCCTGTGTTGCTGCCTACTTGATTAGACAACTGACCCTTCAGTCTAACAAACTGTGGTCTGTTTGTCAGGTAGCCTCCAGGCGATTGTTGATGCCTCCACCTTGAATTTCTGAAGTTTTTTACAAAGTAAGTCAGGGTGAATTATTGTCATGACACGGAACCAAGGACCTACTATTCAAGACCAGACAGACAGTGGGATTACTCAAAAAGTATTTATTTAAAACTGGTAGATCTGAGTAACAGCTAGGGCGCTGAGGCTGGAAACACTGCAGGAGAAAAACACAGGTTAGTGACCACGTAAATCTAATGGAGGAAGATTATTAACGTGAGTCACCAACCTGTTTACAAGTTTAGTCCATGCCCAGAGAACGAGGTAGGATCCAACCTACGGGCTGCCAACAAGATGCGGCAGGTGCCGCCCAGAGTGTCCCAGGTGCTGCAGCCCCGGAGAACATGCAGTAGTCCAAAGCTAGGTCAGGCAAAAAGATCAGAATAGGAAAGGACAAGCTCATTGGTTGAGAGGCAGAACAGGTCAGGTTAAGAAAATCAGAGAGAACAAAAATAATCTGACTCTGATGACTGGATGCAAGCACCTTAAATAGAGGCAGGGGCAGGTGGATCAGATGAGCAGTGATTAGAAATGGGGCAGAGTAAGACAGGGGAATGGAATGAGTAATGAAGCCAGTCATCGGTGCCAAGATCATGAAAATTATGTTAAATACATAAATCAAAGAAAGTGATTATCTCAGAACAGTCTGTCTTGTCTAAATGACGGTGGGTTTGTTTAATCAGGTGTAGGATGACATCTTCAACTCTATGGCGATAATCCAGCTGCAGGGGATCTTGATAGCTGCTTGATTTTTAAGCTCAGGTGAAACAACGGAAGTCTTTGTAAACCCAAAAAAGTTTATAATAGTTCAAAATTTGATTACCTCAAATTGTTTGAGTAAGTTATAATATTTAAGTTTGAAGTACTTTGTTAACAACATTTAAATCGTGATGTAAAACATTTAAGTACCCAAACTTAAATATTCCAACTTACTTTATCAAAACTGAGTTTTAACAATTCAAAACTGTTGGAGGAATTTTCTTTTGCACTGTAACAAGTCAGGAAGTTTTCCAGAACACTAGAACCATCTCTTTGGTCAGACATAGATTGGAGATTGGATTGAAGTGCTGTAGAATCCCACAGACCTGCTCTGCACAGGCCTCACCTGCACAAGTGATTTATTACCATTCAGTCTCTCCAGTTACCCCTTCCCTTTATTTCTAGAGACAGATAGGTAAAAGTCTGAAGGAACAGCACCATCTTTTGATTTGACTGAGAACAAATACATAGAAGCAGGAGGGTACATGGCAGAGGTGGAAGATAAAACATTTGAGATGTGCAAGGGAAGGTTTGAGACGAAGAATGATAGGATGTCCATGTGAATGTTTGCAGGACAAAACTCTGCTACACTTGTTTCTGATCGCAAACTATGAAAGAATTATATTCAGTTCTTTAGCTTTGTCCAAATTTCCAATTGTCTGATCATCCATCAGCCTGAAGCCGGTAGTTTTCTTCATTCTTACCCCACATCTGTGATGTGGGGTAAGAATGTTTCCCATTTTATGTTTCAGCTTTTTCCTGTATGCCTCTTTGGTTTCTCTTATCTTGACCTTATGTTGCTTCTGTATACTCCCCAATAATTCACTGTCTCCCTTTCCTACAGCTCTTATTATTTACACAGAAATTAAAGTTAGCCAGAGGAACCAGAAAGAACCCACACAAGCATGGGGAGAATATGCAAACTCCATACAGAAAAAACATAGTCCAGGAGTCAAACCCAGGACATTCTTGCTGCAAGGCAACAGTGCTAAAACCTTGCAGACTGTGTTCAATGAGTAAAAAATAAATAAAAAATATTCTGACTGTATCTGTCAGCTACTGTAGTTAATGGAAGGCACAGCCATCAATATCAAAGCTCCCCTGCAGAGCTAAGGAGATTTAATCAGTTGAGTCAATATTTTAATTACACTTACATAAAAGAGAAATAGACAGAGATGCTTTAATTATAGCCAAGGTAGACAGCATACCTCATTTCTGGCAGAAAACGTGTTTTTTTTTTAAATAAAATAAAGAGACAGACAGAAAGACAGACGATATATATATATATATATATATATATATATATATATATATATATATATATATATATATATATATATATATATATACTGGATGTGTGGACTGGCGGACGGACAAACAGACAGACTGATAGTGAAATTATGAACAAACAGGTAGAGTATGGAGGCACTAGTGCATTAGACCACTTTATATGTACCACATGCTCTGGCATGCTGCCAGTCTGTTTGCACAGACCTGGATAAATGTCAGACTTCCAATCCAAAGGAGGTGTTACCTGCTGAGAACAGACCAGGTGCAAACTCTACAGTAAGACAGCATGGAGTAAAGGTTTATCAAGCACTGCATGTCAATTCACCATCTCTCCTTATGACTGTCCCTCTAAACATGCCAGCAATAAACCAATAAGTATAAATCAATTACTACGGATTACAATGGTGTTTTTTTTTTTATGTGCTACTAAGTAAGGGAGATAGTTTTATGGTTGAATGAATGAATTTCCTTGGTGACTGAACCTACTATCCAGAAAGCTACACAAATGGCAGCATTGATAAAGCCATTTGATTTAGAACTTGTATTTGTTGCCATTGAAAAACAAATAATAAAGAAAGATAAATAATTTGTTTTGTGTGTATACAAGCACTGACTTCAAAACACATTTTTTCACCAACTCGCATGTCTGTTTACTGAGATAAACAGAAAATTCCCTTTTCAGGCATTAGGAAAATCCATATTTAAGTCATCTGTACAAAGAAGAGGAGAGTAGTAGACTGTTGGAAAAGCATGGTGTTTGAGTAAAGGGCACTGAAAACCAATTATATTGTGCTTAATGCAAATATGAAGAAAGACATAGATGGAGCCATCAAACAGAAGCCTAGATCCCTTTTGGAGATAAGAATGTCAAGCATTAACAACAGCAACAGAGAAGGTCAAAACATTTGTTATCCAGCATGAGTCCATCTTGACAGGCTGATATTGACATGCAAACATAATAATTTCTAAAGCTCACAATACAACTTGGCCCATTATTGGTTTTAATTTAATTTGTAAAGCCCTCTATTATTCCCCCATCTGTCTACTTCCATTGAGCATGAAAATATGAAATGAGGAGCCAAAAAGATCTGATTAAACCCTTTCACTGATGTTCCTTTTACAGCCTAAAACCAAACATTGTGGGTTTTCCTATCTTACCATGATGAAGTTGAAATATGTTAATGCCACAACCATGTAACATTCAAGGAATCAGGGAGATGAGGTGTGACTTTATTTTTGCAACATTTCTGACATTCTTAATATAAGCCTGAAATGTCAAATATTAGACTTTTCAAACCTCCAAGCATTCTTACTCATGAGTGCTATGTCCAAAACAATCCAAATAAATCTTTAAATGAATTTTATTTTCTATTAAAGGTATAGTGGAGGTTTTTCTCGTATTTTTTAAAAGACCCACCCTCTCCACTTAAAAAAAAAATTCTCCATTTCTCCTTGTGCATGCTCTGTATAAAAGTTGCTGCTCATACAAGCTTACTGTGTCCGAAGGCCCACCCTAACCCTTAAATCCCAAAATCACTATATAGAGCTGGAACTTTATAGCGAACTCAGTAAACTTAGTGTTCATACAGATGATAACTTCCCCGCTGGTCCACTTTGTGGTGCCTGCATCATCTTTGTTATTAGTCGCCGCTGTCAGGTAGCGGCAGCCTATGGCGACAGCGGGCTGCTGTGACAGCAAATCACATAATGCTTTGCAAGGAGAGCTCTCTGTCCAAAGCATTCCAGGATATATCTGCCTCTTCTGAGGCCTTTCTGTTCTTCTCATAAACTTTGTAGACACTTTTTCTCCATCTGCCATTTTCAAAGAACAACCATCTGCCATTTTCACCACATATATATGCCTGAAAGTGCGTATATGCAGAAAAAGACCGCTAACTAAATGAGCATATAGGATGGCCTTACGTAAACATATCACCAGAATGATTGACAATTAGGGGGACCACTTATTTAGATGATCCACCCGGAAATAAAACATTGTCCTCTATACCTTTTTATAACTTTATTTATCAATTTTCACAGCATATTCTTTACAGCATTCATGTTTTATACAACGCTGTCTTTCTTAACATACTGTCCTCTATACCTTTAACAGTGACTTTTCTATAGTAACTCTTTTAGGTCCTACCCTGTTTAGACATCACCTAATTTTTTTTGGCACACTATTGAATTACAGCGCTATATTGCTGTGTGTTATGATGGCTCCAGCCAAAGTCCAGGACTAAGAGGAAGGTGGACTGCTCCTCTTCTCTTCACATGTAGGATCAAGCTTCTTTTATTTCTCTAGTAAAAGTCTATTAAAGCTTTCAGCGTCTTCTGGAAATGTGTCTGGAGAGTTATTTAGTTGAATAATATAAAGTTCCAACAACATTTAATTGCATAACATGTAATGGTATTCCTGGGTGGGCACTGAGTATAACAGCTTATTGTACACTGTGGGGGACCAGACTCAACAAGGACAAAAAAGAAAATGTTCAGAGTAGAAAATAGTTCAGTTTAATTCCTCCAAAAATAGTAAGCAAAAAAATAAATAAAAAAATTTGTGTAAGAATAAATCAAAGGATAAATAACAAATTTGGGCCCAATTACCTGAGGTCAACTGAACTCTAACTCAACACAAATAAAATTGACTTGCAAACAAAGAACTAAAGGCTGCTTAGATAGGGATGGAGTAACCCAAGTCTACCACATGAGGGAGGCAAGACATAACAAAAGAACCAATAATTACAAAATTAACTAAAGCATTCTATGAAAAAAATAAAGCAAAACAATCTTTTACTTAGCGGAAACAATAGTGAGTATTTTAGTGACAAAATTAACTACTTAAAAACAACTTGAAACAAGTCTCCCCCTGTCACTCTTTCAAAAACAAATGGTATGCTCCAGGTTTCCTCCTCCAGCTGGTTTGTATCAGCACCACCTCAAAAACAAAACAAAAAAAAAGTGTAAATAAACCATTCAGACAGACATTAACTAAAGTGTGCACCCATTAGAAAATACCTGTCTAAATGAAATTACTATCTTAAACATATAAACTGTAATATAATATAAAGCAAGAAAATAATAATGATGGGCTATGTCAAAGCTCTAAAATATGATATCACCATTCAATAGTGAAATCTTAGAACCCATGACCTGAGAATCAAATCCCAGATGTCCATGCTTATATATGAAGAAAACATAATCTTTGACACTCCTGAAGTTTCAAATTATGATACATTATGAGCTAGCAATTCCAAATTGTCTACTAGTTATGGCCAACTTAACTACCATGCATAAACCAAAACTGATGATTGGAATTAATCTAATTAGTGCAGTCTATCAAAAAAATCTGATAGATTAAACTTTCAAGTTAATCTTATTGTCTGAACAAAATTCTGTCATATCTGTAGTCAGATGTTGGTTCCTATAACCTCATTTAATAATTAAACTCCAAGGTTATGCTTTTTCTAAATTAAATTTACATCAGAAAATAAGTTTGATACTTCAACACTTAACCTAAAATTATTTTGCATTTTAGTCTGATAATAACATTCAACCCCTTCCATTTCTCCCACTGACGGAACCGCTCCACTGAGGACGCTATCTCCTCCGCTCTTCACCTGAGCCTGGCACACCTGGAGGAGAAGAACACCCACGTGCGGATTCTGTTTTTGGACTTAAGTTCAGAATTCAACACCATCATCCCAAAGCATCTGATAGGAAAACTGGAACATCTGGGCTTCAGCACAACCCTTTGCAACTGGCTTCTAGACTTCCTCACCAACACACTAGAGTCAGTCTGGGTCAGACAGAAAACCTCTGATGTCAACACCCTGAGCACAGGCTACTCTCAGGGCTGTGTCCTGAGCTCCCTGCTGTTAACTCTGATGACACATGACTGCATCCCCAGGTTCACCACCAATCACATTACGAAGTTTTCAGACGACACAACAGTGCTGGGCCTCATCAGAGATGACAACGACCTGGACTACAGAGAGGAAGTGGAGCAGCTGGAAGGCTGGTGCAGAGACAACAGCCTGATCCTGAACCACGCTCCACTGCTCATCAACAGCTCAGCTGAAGAGGTGGTCAGCAACGCCAAATTCCTGAAGGGGGGAAAACATCCAAGACTACTTCACCTCGACAGTAAACACCACCTCACTGGTCAAAAGGGCACAGAAGCACTTCTACTTCCTGCCGAGGATGAGGAGAGCCCACCTGCCCCTGCCCATCCTCACAACCTTCTACAGAAGCACCATAGGGAGCGTTCTGACCAGCTGTCTCAGTGTGTTGTGAAAGGTGCAATTCCTCAGACCTGAAGAACATGAAAAGAGTCGTGAGGACAGCAGAGAGGATCACTGGGGCTCCTTTTTCCTCCATTAAAGATATTTCATCTCAGCACTGCGTGTCCCGAGCCCGTAACATTATCAGTGACCCCTCATACCCCCACCATGGACTGTTCTCCCTGCTGCCATCCGGGAAGAGGCTTCGCAGCATTTGCTGCAGGCCAGCAGTTTCTGCAACAGCTTTTCCCCCACTTCCATCAGACTGTTAATGTCAGGGTTCTGCACTGTGCTTGGGTTTAATATTAATTTGTTTTTGTTCTGTGTTTTTGTAGTTTAATTCTACCAGTGCTGAGTTATTTAGTTACCCTCTGTTGCCCCCTTGTGCTTGTTTCATTTCCCTTTGGCTTCCTCCTAGTTGGTGTTGCCCACATCTGCTCCCAATCTGATTAGCCTGACTTGGTTCAGTCTCCCCATATATACACCACCTTCGCAGTCACTCAGTGCTGGTGTGTTGTTTATTGCTTCCTCATTTCTGGCTTCCCACGTGAGTTTTTACTGTTGTTTGTTGATTTTCTGGTTCTTTGTATTTTGGTGTTTTGAATTTTTTTATTTTACCTCAGTTGCCTCATTAAATCTGCAAGACTCACCTCTGCCTCCTGGTCTCTGCGTTTGGTTCCTCCAAAATCTCCACCCAACCGTGATAGTTGAACTGTCAAAGTCTAAAGTGGGTTCTGCATCACTCTTGAAACATCATATTCCCTCTACCAATGTGGCTGATTTATTTTTATAAATCCCTTAAAATAAAACACAACACAACTGTTCTACTCCATTTTGCACCATATTTATTTTGCACTACACTGAACCTTTCCATCAATGGCTTTTGCACCATTACTTTTAAATTGATTTCCCTTTCTCAAACACTGTTTACATTCTGATCACTGCTGCACTTTAGAAATAGTAATGTTCCTCTAATTTCACTGTTTTAAACTGCTCATTCACTGTTGAAAAGCTCTATGCAACAACATTTTTGTGTACACCCTGTGTATAGAAGATGAGAATAAAGTTTGTCTAGGTCTAAGCTTAGGTAAATTTCAAAGCCTAAGACATGTTAAAAAGTGTAAAATGAGACTTGTCACCAGATTTAATTCATATGTGTTGCAAAAGACAGTTTATCATCAATCCCAACACCCAGATACTTATGTACGACACAACAATGTTTTTAATGTTTGAACCAGCAAATGTTTGAAGACCATCATGCAGACAAGTATGAGTGTGAGCTCTGCTACATTCATATAACTAGTTTCGTTGCATTTAGGACGTTGAAATGCGGTCTGAAGTTCAATCAGTGCTAGGCTGATGGAAATGTACTTGAGTAGATGATGGTATTTGTCAGACTCATAAGTTGTTTATCAAAACCATCAAGGGGACATACACCAGAAAAAATCCTTGCAGGACTCCTTTGCTGGTGCTTAGAAAGTCTGGCTTAACACCCTCTATGAACACACACTCAGAGATAGTTCTTAGACAATTTCAAGGACTGAATCCCACATACCAATGTCCCTGAGTTTGTGTATGCACAGCTGGTGGTTAACAGTATCAAATGCCTTGGAAAGATACAAAAAAGGGATGTATATTGCAGTTTTCTATCCAGGGCATTAATTATATAACTAGTTATAGATAGACAAAGACTATTTCACAAAGACTGGAGTTTGCAACTACATGCATTTCTAATTTCAGAAATTGAAATTACATTGTCCATTACAATTTATGTGAATGTGTTATAGAAGTAGAAGAAGTGGTCAGACCACTTGAATGAAGACAACCTGGTTTATGCACCAAATCACAATTTTAGCTGGCTAATATGAAATATTTTTTAAATGTTTTGCTCCAGCTCTACACCCTCAGCAGGGTCCTGGAGGGTGCATGGGAGTTCGCCCAACCAGTCTACATGTGCTTTGTGGACTTGGAGAAGGCGTTCCACCGTGTCCCTCAGGGAGCCCTGTGGGGGGTTCTCCGGGAGTACGGGGTGCTGGGCCCTTTGATACGGGCTGTCAGGTCCCTGTATGACCGGTGTCAGAGTCTGGTCCGCATTGCCGGCAGTAAATCAGGCTTGTTTCCGCTGAGAGTTGGACTCCGCCAGGACTGCCCTTTGTCACTGATTCTGTTCATTACCTTCATGGACAGAATTTCTAGGCACAGCCAAGGTGTTGAGGGGATCCTTTTTGGTGGCCTTACGATTGCGCCTCTGCTTTTTACAGATGATGTAGTCCTATTGGCTTCATCAAGCCGTGATCTGCAGCTCTCGCTGGATCGGCTCGCAGTCGAGTGTGATGCGGCCGGGATGGGGATCAGTGCCTCCAAATCCGAGGCCATGGTCTTGAGCCGGAAAAGGGTAGAGTGCCTTCTCCGGGTCAGGGGGGTGTCCTGACCCAAGTGGAGGAGTTTAAATATCTTGAGATCTTGTTCACGAATGAGGGAAGAAGGGAGCAGGAGATCAACAGACGGACTGGTGCAGCATCTGCCGTGAAGCAGGCGCTGTACCGCTCTGTCATGGTGAAGAGAGAGCTGAGTCAAAAAGCGAAGCTCTCAATTTACCGGTCGATCTACGTTCCTACTGTACCCTCATCTATGATCATGAACTCTGGGTCATGACCGAAAGAACGAGATTACAAGCAGCCGAAATGGGTTTCCTCCATAGGGTGGCTGGGCTCTCCCTTAGAGATAGGGTGAGAAGCTTGGTCATCCGGGAGGGACTCGGGAGTAGAACCACTGCTCCTCCACGTCGAGAGGAGCCAGTTGAGGTGGCCCGGGCATCTGGTTAGGATGCCTCCTGGATGCCTTCCTGGTGAGGTGTTCCGGGCAAGTCCCACTGGGGGGAGGCCCCAGGGAAGACCCAGGACACCTGGGAACGCCTTGGGGTTCCTCCTGAGGGGCTAGAAGAAGTGGCTGATGAGAGGGAAGTCTGGGCCTCCCTTCTTAAGCTGCTGCCCCCGCGACCCGACCCCGGATAAGCGGAGGAAGATGGATGGATGGATTTGCACATTTTTCCCTCTTACTGAATGACCATCGAGTCAATTACTATGCTCTTTCATTAGACTTGGTACAAGAGAGATATTCTATCTGCTTCCAGAATTTGGCTTGGTGATTAAGAATTAGATACATTATATGTAGATGTTTGATTTTCATTTCTCCTAGTTTGAGCAGTGCATTTAGAAATTCCTCTCCCCAGACACCGAAGCCAGCTTCACTGGGTGAAGTCGAGTGACATTGTCCCTATAGCAAGTTGCCGTCCAATGGGCTTGCTCCCAGTATGTTCCTGAAACACCACCCTGAGGTCTTGAGGCATCCAAAAAATATTTCTGAGCCACTTCACTTGACTTCTCTGGATTTGGAGGAGAGGGTCTTTACACAGAGCTTCTGTTGGAGAAACAAGCTCCTCATCCTATCTACTGTATAAGGTAATATATGCTACCCTTTGGGGGAAGCTCATTTCTGCTGCTTGTATCCAGGATTTCAGTTTTTTTTTGTCAAGATCCAAATTATATCCCCATAAGGGGAGGGTAGAAATGTAGACCAACCAGTAAATCGAGAGCTTTTCCTTTTGGCTCAGCTCACCAAAAGAGACCAGTGCAGTGTCTGCATTATATCAATTTCCCACCCATTGTCCCTCCAGTCATGAAAAGCACCCTAATATACGTCACCTTTTCTACTTGAGGCAGGAACTCCCCTCCAACCTGAAGGAAACAAGCCACCTTTTTTTTTGGTCGAGGACAATGGCCTCAGACTTGGAGGAGCTATTCCTCAGGGATTTCATCAGGGATGAAAACTGTTGGTCCCCAAACCCTACCCCTCCAGCCCTTGGCTGTGCCTAGAAATCCTGTTCATAAAGGTTATGAGCAGAACTAGATGGGGTTCCTCCAAGATGCAACTGGAACTGGTCGGACTTAATGACTGCTTGTTCAGAAACCAGGTGACCCATAGTGAAAAGTAGAGATTATCCAGAATTTCACTGCCTGCAAGAAAACCATACTGCTCCTCCTGAAGCCAAGGTCAGACAAACAGCTGGATTCTCCTCCTCCTAGGCCTTCCTGGAAAGGCTAAGACGTGTGATCCCCTTGTAATTGGAACATGCACTCCAGCAATCCTTTTTTGGAGGGGAAACAACACCCCTGTCCTTAAGTCCAGCGGACAGTGCCAGTGGATTGGTTTGGTGGTTTAGAGAGGTGGTACCGTCATATGCCACTGCATATGGAAGGAAAATCATTGGACCGTGTTTACACTTTCAGAAACTTTCATCAGAACTTTATAAATTTCTCAGGAGAAAAACAAAATCCCTGGATGGCTGAACAGAGAAGGTTGGCAAATAATGGAGATTCTGAAAAAACATCCAAACATCTCTTCAGGATACAAGCCAAAAACCTCCTGGTGATGCTAAGGTTCATAATGATCTGAATTGTGGCTTTCATCTAACAGTTATTAAAGAGAATAGGTTTGGAGATTTTAAAACTCCTTCAATAATACATAGTATATGCCACTTTATAAGAGAAGATCTGCAAGGTTGGTTTCAGATTACAGACTGGGATGCACTGTGTCAGCTAAATAGAGAGGACATCAATGCAATGACTGAGTGTCTGACTGATTACATAAATATAAAACTACTTAACACCATTCCTACTTTACCAGAACAGTAAAATAAACCATAGATCACACATGATCTGAAGCAACTGCTTATCAAGAAAAAAAACAAGCCTTCAACATAGACTTAGACAGACTTGTCATTTTGTACACACAGAGTGTATACAAAAAGAAATGCCCTTTAGTACAGCTTCCAAGACATACATTTTTTAAAGTTCAGCAGAGATAAAATTCAAACATAAGACTGGTATATGATTTAAAGATTCCAACATTCAGTGTTTTGTTATTTTTTAATGTTAAACCCCATTTTAAACAATATTTAGCAGTCCAATGGCGGTGGGGAGAATCTGTTCTGGAATCTGCTGGACCTGAATCGGATGCTTCCCAGAGGGGAGCACGGAGAACAATCCATGGTTGGGGTGTTCAAGATGGGAGACAGGGAATTAATGAGGAGTACATAGCAGGAACTTACAATCAAGATAAGAGAAACCTACGGGAAGAAGGTGGCACCTAACGGAGAGAGTGGTGGCCTAGTGGTAAGGGCATTAGGTTTGGGTCCCAGAGGTCCCACTCCCACGGACTGCCACTCTGGGTCCCTGAACAAGACCCCTAACCCAACGCTGCTCCCCGGGCGCCACACAATGGCAGACCTTTGCTCCCCAATGGATGGGTTAAATGCACAGAGTTAATTTCGTTGCTTCAAAAGTATTCATGTGGCCTTGCATTTTTTATATGTTGTGGGTCTGGAATAGGATTCCGTGTCACAAAAATTGAACTTTTCAGGTTAAGGATCTTTAGTGAGATCCTTGTGAATGAGAGATATTCTTATTATTGACAATTATAATGTATGTGAAATTAAAGCAACATTTTGAGAAGGTAGGCAATATTTTTAAACAAGCATCGCAAACTGCTGTGAATTCTTCTTAGCTGATATTAGGCAGCTTCCATTTCAAGTTCGCAGACTGGGCATTGAAACTAGGAAAGGAAAATGAAAACACACAGGAACTATTCTGGGGGTGTTGAAAGGTTGGAACCAGTTCCAGTCGGTTCTCTATATACAATCCTATACAAAAGGAAAATGTGTCTTGCTTCTACTAGTAGTGTGTTCAAGCCTGCTATGTTCCATTTTCATCCCCAGATGAAAGGCCAAAGCTATACCTTCCTCAAATTTCATTGGTCAAAGACTTATCATTAGACAAAGTTTTACTTTAAAAAAATTAAAGGGTTAGTCTGTGGACCAAAATAGTGATTTGTTGCCTGAAGGCATGACCATGCCATAAAGGGCTAACCCTCACCAAAAATGTCCGGCAGGCAACTCTGGAGGAGCTGCTAAAAAAACAAGATTACTGTTAGTAATGCTCTCTTCAAATCTGGACTTTATAAGAGAGCAGCAAGAGGAAATACACATTATATTTGAAGTTGAAGAAGATCATGTGTTGAAATGAACATTCCTTTAAGACCGTAGTGCTATATTACGTATAAAATAAGTAGTGACAGATATGCAGCTTAAAGCTTTATGTTAAATGAACTGGCAAGACAACCATCCTGCTTACTCATCTTATAGGCCAACCATTACTCTAAGTTGATGGGTGCAACTGTTGTGTTACAGTACAGTAAACTATTTTGTATAGTATGTAAATGTTTTACAAACGTGGGCCCTTGTGTCACTTACAGTACGTTACTCCTTTTTCTTTTCTTTTTGGAATCTTTGGAAGTTCCTGGCCAGCGTGGTGAACATGTCCCTCTTTGTGTAGCCATAGGTAACCTGGGGTTTCTCCACCTGCATGCAAACTTGGGGCCATATAACACAAACCATCTCCTGACCTTTCTTGGAGGTCTTCTGGATTTTATGATTGCATGTGAACTTCGGGATCAACAATCAGGGCATCCTGTGTATGTCATAGTTTAGGACAATATTAATTTTCACCACGCTGCCCTGATACACATGCGCTTCACCAACAATCAATACTTCATCAATGGTTTTCCTTCGACCTTAGAGCCCCTTCCTGAACCCAATAGAGGGGTTATTATCTATATTATAGTGAAAAGTCTATGACTGACAGCCCTATACTGCAATGGAACAGGTGTGTAATGATATAATTGTTGAGTCTTGTAAAGGTTGGGTTCTGCACACCACAGAGTCTGTTACCCATTGTTTGGGAAAGGAAAATATAGCCTGAGATGTGGATGAATCCTCCTGCTTAACCCCTCACTAAGACAAGTTTTTTGTTTTTTCCTTTTTTCTTTTCCTTATATATGTAAAGTTTTCATTTTGTTTTAAGGTCTTCCATATGTAATGAATATATAATGAACCTTTTCAGTTACTTTACTGTATTGATTGGTGTTTCTAAAATAATGTTCTGTAGTGTCTGTCTAATGAAGACTCTTTAGTAAATCTGTTTTTACTTGCTGTGTGTATGAATTGATCACATTCATTGATTTTTACTACATGAGAGCTGGTTTTGAGGTAAAGGTAGACAGGATAAAGCCTCTAACCATGGATTTATATAACCCAAAACCCCACACTTTATGGGTTGCTATTTGAGTTCATAATTTGATAACTTGTAATAAAGACCTTGGATGATACTATATCCATAAAACTTAGAATTATAATAAGTATATTACATCAAGACAAGTTGCTGAATGCACTATGCATTCCAGTATAATATGTTAAACTTTTCTATAGAAATTCATCTCCTTTTCAAGGAAAGAGGCACAGAGCATAGGAAGTTGAAGACTGCATTCAGGACCATGGACAGAGAACCTGAAAATAGCTGTATTTTCGTTTTAGTTATTGAATTTTTTTTAAGGTAAAAATATAGGTGTGGTGTAAAAAATAAATAACTGGTATTATTGTAAAAGTGTAGGTTTAGTCATTCTGTAAATTTAAGTTTAGAGAGATAGAAAAGTATAAGCTCTTTTATATTAAGCTATTTTTTTTATTTTATTATTATTATTTTTTTTAAACTATTGTTTCTTTAAAGTGTGGTTAAAATGCCCCAAAACCCTGAGCATCTCTGTTGGACAACTACGAGTTGGTTAGAAGGCGGATCTGGAAACAGCGAATGGAAAGACCCCCCACCCACAATACCTTACTATTCTCCTAAACTTTCTTTCGGCGTCCTCTCTCCTTTTTTCTTGAAAACTTTAACCCACACTTAGCACGTATGGGGAGACCCCTTTTTCTTTCTGGGTAACACGGACACAGGATTCTTGTTTTAATTAATCCTTATCTGGATCTACCGCTGGCATCAACAGCAGCACCACTGCTGCCTCTTGATGTTGTGATCGCTAATGCGCATGCGCCCGGAATTGGAATTACTGCACTGGCGAGAACAACTTAGACCTCGTCAAGACTTCAAAAAAATAAGAAAATAGCATAATTGAAGAATGGAAGCCTTTGTGGTAAGAGGGACGAGCACGACGTGTTCCTTGTTGATCTTTTTTATGGCAGCTTTGATGCGCGCTCAAAGGTAAGTGAAAGGGAGTCGGAGGATGCTCCACTCATTTTATTAAGTGTGACTGTCTCTCAAGCGGGATGCAAAACATTTAACGTCTATTGAACAGCAGTTCGCCGTCTCTGAACCTCTGCTTTCTTTCTCTTCTTCCTGCATAGTGGCAGTGTCAACGACCCTAGCAATATGCCTTTGGTCAAAGAAACGGTGGACAGACTGTTAAAGGGTTATGATATACGACTGAGACCAGATTTTGGAGGTAAATTTCCTCCTAAAATAAACATTGTGTCAGTTTCAGCAGTGTCAGGTGGTAACAACTTTGATTTACAATAAGTATCGGTAATCCATTATTTTTTGCGTTTGAAAGATAGCTATTTTATTTGTATGACAACCTACAGTCTAATAAAAAAGAAACATCCTGGTATAATCATCTAATAAATAAGTTATGTGGCCCAGGTACGATCATTATAATGATATAAATGATTAAAGTACTACAAATTTAAGTGCTCTTGTTTCTTTTTAATATTGATTAATTGAAAAAAAAAAAATTAGAGAAGGCTTTAATGTTCAGGAGACTGCAGGTCAGCACATCCTATAACCCTGAAGTGTTATAGCTTTTTTAAATTTGTTTTAAATTTACACGCATTTTAAAAAAATTGTTTCAGCCTATGAAAATTCATCAAACAAATAAATTGTTTGATTCCCTTAAAGTGACATCTAACCTACAGTGTGTCTTGATGTTTTTTGCGTTTTTGATCACCAGGTCCTCCAGTTGGAGTGGGAATGAATATAGACATAGCCAGCATAGATATGGTATCCGAAGTCAACATGGTAAGTAGCCCACCAAAACATTTAGTTTCAAGACAGTAGTACCCATGGACTTTAATAACCCTCTGAGGGAAATACCCTCCCATAAGGCACTGGGAAAGCCCTTGTTTTAGAGGGACTTGTGTTACACTGATCTCAGTTTAGGACTTAAAGACCACATAAAGAGGTGATTACTTGATTTTGTTGTTCTTGTCTTCATTTAAAAGTCCTTGTTAAAAACGGAAATTTTACTTTCGTTTCTGCCCCTTTATATGTGAATCATTTCAAGAGTGTCCACCTTTATAAAATCAATCATTTTAAAGAGTTCATTTGCCAGCCTTTCATTATGTGTCAAGCAAATGCTGATGAAGACTAATTTTATATTTTGTCTCATTGACGATGTCGACAATATCATATCTGTTTCTCAAGAAGTGGTGAAGGTGGATAATCATGAATATTGCATGAAGGACCATTGGAGATTAAGTTTCATACAAGTGCGCCTCCCGGTGTTGAGATGGTAGAACTGCAGTTTTTTCAGAAAAAGGCAAGGCTGCATTTTATCATGATTGATTATCACACTTGATGCTTATAGTTCAGCTGAAAAAGCTTTCCGAAAGTGTTTTTTATAGTATACATCTTTTTTTTAATAGGTCAGCTGACTTTTTTCTGTTTATTTATTTTGTTTCTACTCAATGAATTGATATTTTTATCTTAGTCATGATGAATTTGGGTTTGCAAAGAAGATAAATACTGTGATTTTTTCAATTTATGTCATCAACAACCTCAATAATTAATTCTGCACTTAAGTACCAAATAAGAGGTTTTTTTTTCTGCAAATATTTTGTAAAATCTGTTGAATGTAGGCTCAATGGAAAAAATACTTGTCTAACAATTGGAAAGTAATGGCACTTACGGATCTTTGTATCAGTCTAAGTTGTGTGTGTGTGTGTGTTTGGAAATGCTGCTGGGTGAATGTGGTTCTAGTGTAAAATACAGAGGTCATAGAAACAGAAAAGCAGCGTTTAACTTCAGCCAATTTACCATATAGGTCGTAAGATAAGCCATAATGCACATATGTATCTCCATTACACATAGAGGGTAATATGTGAGGCCTTAATGTCTTCCAATTTCAGTGATTTTGGATTACAGATGACTACAAACATATATATATATTTGACAGTGGCCTTTAGGTCAACTTCAGTGCTGGGTCTGGTGTTACTTTTCTTTATTTTTATGTAGTTAGTGTATTATGGTAATTTAACCAGCTAACAGTACCTCTGGGGATGTGGGTGCCAAGTCCTGCTGGAAAATAAACCACTCAACTCTGAATGAATAGAGAAATCTATTTAAACATTATTAATCTAATAGTAATTGTACACTGTGAGTATCAGTGTGCATCCGACCCCACAACATAATGATTATTGTGTTAAGATGTTTTAAACTAAATGCAAAATTAACTCATGCTGATTAACTGTTATTTAAAGTGATATAAACTCTAAAGAATTGGAATTTCCAGGGTAATTGTGCAGTCTTTGTGGATATTTGCAGGTGCACCTTGATCCACTTTATTTTCCACCTAAAATAATCCATGTTTTAAAAGGATAAAGACCTCTGCCCCTTAGTCCTTCCCCTATTAACAAAGAACAATACAAACATTTGGTTACAATGTTTTGTTTGAATGAGCAAACAGCACAAAACTCAGTAAGGAGTTAAATTAGGCAAAAGGCTTTTTAATTAAATGTATTCCCTATTTCCTTAGTCACATTAGCAATTTCGAGAAAAGGTTGACATTTTTGGCAAAGTGTGTGTTCTTTAGTCAAACACTCCATAACAAGTTAAGGCTGACATTTTCCCTTTATACACACCAGCCACACAAAACAGTCCACCTCCCCTACCATACAAAGCAAGCGCCACATCTCTTTGATCATTCCTTTGAGATGTTTGGTTCGCTCCAAACCCTCTAATGCGAAAGGAGAGTCATTACCCCCTGACCCATTGTTGTCTTGTAAAAAAGAAAAGGCCACATGTGTATGTGTGTAATGGTGTCATCCTCTTTGATCTGCTCTTCCCGCTAATATAAATGTAACCACTTTTCAGAATACCAGCTGGTAGTGCACTTTCCTTTCTTCCATTTTCTGTACCCCATCTGGTTCTCTATCTGGAATTTATTTTTGGTGCATGGGTAGTGCTGCCCCATGTTCTGCGTCTTTGTAAAAACATGGGGAACTGAGTTGAGGGTAATGGAAATATGTCACAGAGAGATGCTTCCTAAAATGTCATTATGGCAGAGGAGGACATGAGTGCTTTGTTCTGTATTAATGATGCAGTGTGTTATTCCTTGACTACACGCTCTGTCAGAGACTCATAGTAGAAGCACATCCTAAAACCATCTATTTTATTTTGTTTTCACTAATGTCAAAGGGAGATAAAAGACAACAGGTATCTTGTTTTCTACTGATGACTCACTAATCTAGGCTTGCATGCAAACTTATATATTTGCCAAACAAAAATGACACTCGATGTAAAATATAGACTCAAAAAAATATCCACTCTCTGAGCACCTGAAATAGATTTTTACACTTGGTTTAAACAAAATCACTACTTCCATAAAATGTGGGGATGGAAGACTCGGTGGTGTCCCCAAAATTCTCAAAGTTTTTTTTTGCCTTACAGAATATCTATAACATTTAAAATTTAGATTAAGGCTTGGATTTGACTTAAGCTGAATTAATCTTTCCTTCTAATCTTAACCACATCTCTGAGCTCAAGGGTTTCCTTGTTTCCACAGTTGCTGTTTTTTTATAAACAATCTTTAAGTTGTGAGGCCTTCACAGAACAGCCATGCTGTAACACACAGGTCTTGATTAACACCAGCACTGATTAGTCTTTTGCCATTTGGTGACATTTCAACATATCTTTTATGAATATTTATTTTTCTTTTAACCTAATAAATGCTGTTCTCGATGTTATAAATGTAATGCTGCTCTATTTTATTTTATTTTCAAAACAATATATGGTCACCAGACGTGAAAAAGTTTGAGAGATATGAATACTTTTTACAAGGCTCTGTATCTTTACGGATGAATACATGAGGCCATTTGTCATTTTGCCCCAGTCCAGATCCTGACATGAAATAAGGAGGCTGTTGCTAGTGTTTCTTGTGCATCCATGAAAGGTCAGTGCCTCCAGAGCATCACAGTAAACATCCCAATTCTGCAAGGTTGAAAACAAATAGGGTGAGATTGTGTATGACCCATGGATCAACATTTTCACCTTTGAGTGTGTGACATTAACAGAAAAAGAGATAGGAGACAGACGAGATCAGGCTTGAGGATTATCATGTTACTACATGGAGAACCCACTGTGTTTTTTGTTGGAGGGAATGCTGTGTACCTGTTGTAACTGGTGCATGACTAGGAGGCACACACAGAAGTATTTGTATACACACACACATACACACAGCACCCCAATGTCACATAAGATGTCTGGGGTAAGCACTTTGGCTACTAAAGCTTTCAATTTTTCTCTATTGGACAAAGGGAATAGAAAAAAATGGGAGCATATTGTGCTATTGCTAGATGTCTCTCTTTTATATCTCTAAGCAATTCCCTCTAGTGATCCTCTGCTGCCTTTCTACTCTCAATATTTACTTTTGGGTGAGCTCCAGAACACTTGAATCATAAGCCAGCTGCTCTTTAGAAAAGGAATACTCCTGTCTAAGGATGAACTAAAACTCTCATCCTCCTCGAAAAGGCAGAAATACTATTATTGATGCACATAAAGGTCGAGTGCAGCTTATTGATTGTTGGAAGAAGGCTATGAAATTCTTCCCAAACTACCACCCCCACAATGTCAGTATGCTGTAATTTACCTCTCTTAAAATGTCTACTGTAAATGCATAAACATTACTCTCCAAAACAGACCTACCTTTTACATTATATCGATGTGATGCATTATGTTGTACTTTGCAATATTAAAGGGAGGTAAGGTTGACGGAGCACTAATGTAATATTGTGTTATACATCATCCAGGCCCAGGAGCCATTAATAATATCAATCCTGTATTAGTGGTTGTGTCTAAATTTGTTTTATGGTCACCTCGAATATTCTGCTGGTTAATTGTACAGATCTCCTAATTGCTAAGTGGCTGACATCAGGAAGACAAATCATCTCATGGCTATGAGATTTTGGAGGAATTTCCATCACACACTTTAAACAACTAGTATATGATAATCGGAAAAAGTCTTAATTTAATTTTATTCCATTGCTATTGGGGGTCATTATATAGTCATAATATGAAATGTTTTAGAATAAAAAAGAACAAATACGTATTTTTGCGGTTAGATCATTCCTGTGTTTTGCTAGATATGCTTTAGTTTAAACAGAATGTTGCATGAATTACCTTGAAGTGGATTTATCCTTTCGTCCCTCTATGTTGCAGATTCATCATATCTATGTGGAAATTATGAGAAAACGTGTTAGCAAATATGCACAATTAATTCAATAATATTTTATGGGTAAACGCATCTTTAAGTGTAATACTTCAAAACCAAACACCTTTGTAAATAAAATTGATTTATTTACTCGTTGTCCACGTGAGATGTGAGGTTGCTTGAGGACCTCAGGGATCCACAGAGCGTTCAGACAGTTTGAGGGCTCCATGAGTCCAACAGGGAGCTCAGGCAGACAAGCTTAAATGAAGACTGGCAGGCTTAGTGGTTAAGAGGCAGAAACACGATACAACACCAGGAAAACTCCAGAACTTTAAACCGGGTCCCTGCACTGAGCCAAAACAGGTACAAGGCTTACTTAGTAGATAAGGGCGAGAACTACAGAGCTTTAAACTAGCTCCTCCCTCGCCGAGTTAAAACAGGAACAGGACGCACTCAGCGGGTAAGAGCCAGGACACAGTCAGGAAACACCACAGCTAGACAAGACACCTTCTTTAACCACTGGTCTCCTAGAGTGAAAACATGAAACTTGGAAAAAACTCAAACTAACAAAAATACAAACAATAATCTTGCCCAGATAGCTGGGCTGAACTTAATATGAAGCAGCAGGCGGGAGTGAATAAGATGAGTGGTGATTAGTAACTGGGGAGGGTTAGGCAGGTGAGTGAAGTGAGCAATTAGGTCAGCTATCAGGGCAGCAAACATCAAGGATTAAATTGTAAAAAGAAAAATGAATAAATAAAAAACATTTTCTTTAACATTACAATTTTGCTGTAAAGCACATGCACTTTGAGTAGTTTTTTTTTTTATTCCTGAGCAGAATCCACTGAAATTGGTGGTTTAAAAGTGACAATGCACTTTATACTAAGAAAAGACCTAATAAAATAAATATTAAAACTTGCCCCCTACAATTTTAAGGTTTATAATGCAGGTACTTTGAACAGAAGGTGCACTACTTTCAGTCATTTTCTGAAGGGAAAATGTGGGTTCATTAGA